>NW_028318726.1:0-67500 GCF_062004578.1 Staurois parvus
CTTAATTGTGTCTGAAGATAACATGAACTCCTTAGCTACTTTGATAACAAATGTGCAGTTTTTATATTTAGTATTGCATCATGCTTGACAAATTATGCTTTGATAGGAACAAAGACAGTATTTTACACTAGCAAATGTGTGCTTGTTCCATAAAAATAAAATTCAGAATGTTGTTAAAGCCCCCTACATTGCAAGGGTTAAAGAGAATCTAAAGGCATTTTTAAAATTAAAATAAAAATAAACAAACAGATTATACTTACTTGCTCTGTGCAACGATATTGCACAGAGTGGTCCCTCACCTCTTCTTTGGAGGTGCCCCATCGGCGCTGTCTTGTGCTATGGAGGCACCTGTGCAGGCATGATCTTGAGTTGGGTGGTGTGCGTCCACAGACACACAGTGCGGCTTGGCTACACCCCCCCCACCTCCTCCACACAGGATTTGACTGACAGCAGCAGGAACCTACGGCTTAGACTGCCTCTGTTTTTTAAGATCCGAGGAAGTCAGTGGAAAAGTGCTGCAGGTAGAGACAGCAATATATCACTTTTGAGGAGGCAGGTAAGTGTTTAGGAGTCTAGGAGAGGGAATAGTGGAATTTTTTTTACCTTAATGCATAAGGTAAAAAAATGTTTTGCATTTAAAACCCCTTTAAATATACATTAAAGTGGGGCTCCACCCAAAAGGGGAAGCCCAGCTTGTTTGCACCCTCCACTGCCACATTTGGCATTTTCGGGGGGGGCAGATGGGTTAGCGGGTACCTGGTTTTGACAGGTACCCACTTCCGAAACAGTTCACCACGGTGAACTGAGCTAGAAGTTCGCCACCCTCCTTCCCCCCCGCAGTCTTCTGGGACACGTCACAGGTTCCAGAAGACTACGGGACCAATCACGAGGCGTTGCACAACATTTTCGGTTTCCCTTACTTGTAATACCGGCGCCAGGAACCCAGAGGCTAGTGAAGAAGTAGCCCGGGTGACGATGGTGCTGAACCCCTTGACAGGTAAGTGTCATATTAAAAGTCATCAGCTACAGTATTTGTAGCTGCTGACTTAATTTTTTTTTTTTTAGGGGGGGGGGGCCTTTAAGCTTAGGGGTAGAACAAGAGGCTGCAATATTTAATGCCCCACTTCAGCTGACTCCAGCTCTGTTCTCTTCCTCCCAAAGCTCCATCCTATAGGCAGCCCCTTGAAGTCATCACATACAATGAAGGGTTAACCATGGTGACTTGGTTGGGAAGGGGGGAATGCGAAACCGAGGGGAACCAACTCGAGTGAGGAGAAGGTAAGTAGTACAGTCTCTTCCGCAACCCCGTAGATTTAAGAGGAATATACTTGAAACCTTTTACAGGGGTATTCTTCTGTGGTGACCAGAATAGGGCCTTAAAAGCACAAAAGCACTGCAGCTGTGTTGCCACACCATCACAAGAAGCTGCATTCATTGTAGTTTGTTGGGTTTTTTTTTTAGTTGCCGATAGGTAGGGCCAGGGGTGGACTGACCATTTGGAAACTCGGGCACTACCCGAGGGCCCGGGGTCAGTAGGGGGCCCCATGAGATGCCCCTGGTACCTTTTTCCTAGGCTTTTTTGAGTTTGGGCAAGGACACAGGGGCCCCATGATCCCCTATTGCACGGGGGCCCCATGAGTTGTCAGTCCGCCCCTGGGTAGGGCTTTTATGACAGAGGAGACCCTATTGGTTTCTTTTGTCATAAATGCTTCCACTGCTTGTAAGCTGTAATGTTCGCAGATCCACACTCCAATGCGCATGAACGGGGTTGACGTCATTGCAGCCTGGCCATTCAAGCTGGCCAGTGAGGTGAAAACCCCAAAAGGAAGACCAGACAAAGGTGGAAGTGCTCGGTATGGATGGTAGCACAGCATTGGAGGGCACATTATGAGGGAAACAGACTGCAGCTATGGACATGTAGTTGTAATAAACCAGCTATCAAAGGCTAGCTGAGCATTGTCACTGGATTAATCCATGGATAGATGAATACCATGAATGTTCCTAAGAGCAGTCATTGATACATTGAGCAGCCCTGTGGAGGACACACCTGTTTAGCTAATCATCTCCACAGAACAAGCCAGAGTCTGAGCCAAGGAAGAAGAACTTTTGTATGACCTGTCGGACAAGTCTTCCTTAATCCTGCAAGCCTGGTAGGAGAGGGTTCCAAGGAAAGACAGAGGCATTGTAAGTGTGGGTTGTAGTGAAAATAAAGATTTTTTTTTCCACGCTACCTATCACCTTTTTTCCCATATATTCATTTGAATGCATTTACCCATTAGTAAATAAACGAAACCAAAGATCTAATTGTCCTTTGTTAAAAACAAGGCACCACAGAGAACATTCTAGCGATAATCTGAGTGTATTATTATCAATATACTGTCTACCTTTGTGTGTCAGGATCTATAAAAATTCAAATTACATTACTGTAAAATAGAATATGCCTCCCTGTGGTACCATTCTCACCTCCCAAAAATCTCTGCACACTACAAGTTATTAAAAAAAAATGTAATCTTTGTTTGAGACAGGCTAGAGCTGAAATTGGGAAAATTTGTTAGGTTAGTTTGGATAATGTCATTGTGCAGCAGATGATAAATGCTTAGTAGCCCTGCTCAGGCTAACAAGTTCTGGTGAGTTGGATGTCGCTGAATAGTGAGGGTGCTGCAGGCTGGGGAAAGGTTTGTCCAAACCCAAAGCACACTGTAGAAATTGGAAGAGAAAGGCTGGCCACCGCACAATTTACCATGCCCAGGGTGGGAGGAAACATGTTGGGTGTATGGTTTGCATGAAACGAGCTGAGGGTGCTTTTACCTGCTAACCACTTGGTCTTGGCGAGGTGTGTGGAGGCTAGGATATCTCTTCCTATTTCTACATTGTGCAGCAGAGTTGTAAAGGCTAGAGAAGAGCAACCTATAGTCAAAAATGTTTGTAAACGCAGTACTTGCATTTACCCGCGTTTAGTGCTTAAACGTTTATTCATTTGATTTGCCAGAATGTTTTCCATTGAAATGAATAAATGCTCAAGCAGTAAATTCATTTCTTGGCCAAAACGTTCCTCTCTTGAACACATTTTTCTGCGCTCAGGAGAGGAATGTTTGAATTCCCCTAAACTCTAGTAAAAGCCTTTGTATACATGGACCCATAGGCTTTAATTAAGTTGAGTTCAGGGGCTTTGGCAAAAAACCCAAAAGCGCCTAAACTCAGATTTAGCAGCAGCAGTGTACATGACGCCTTATACAGAGAACTGATTTGTTTGCAGAAAAACGTTTTAAGTAAAACAAATCATTTGGATTGAGGCACTTGCTTATTTAGCTTGTACCATGAAATAATCTCCATCACCTGGAAATGAGGCCCAAAAATGTTTGAAATAATTTTAATGACTATTGTCATTAAACTGCAAACTCTTAATTTTGAACAAATGCTGCGAACAACACAATCAACATATCTTTTTTTCCATAAACAGAAGATACAAAACACAAGTAATTCAGCACATTTAAAAATCAAGATAGAAACCAGAAAGGTAGCAATTGGTTACCTGTTCTCTATGAACAATTGTTACAGTAGATAACTACAGTCATGTGATGATCCAGGAAATTGTTGACTTTTTCAACATAATTGTCCAGGGCAAACATTAGATAATTCAAACAGTGCCTACAGATAAAAAGATATACTTACACAATAGACACATAAAAGTGACCTAGTGTATTTATTCTCAATCCAAACTGAAAAGAATGCAGATTTGTCCCGTAAATACAACTATAAATTTACCACCACTTCAAATCCATGAAGTTTGAATCAGCTGTCCCAGATTTGGCGACAGGCGTTTTACCGCATGGCAGCGTTCCATATGGTGTGAATTTGCCCTTAAAAACCTCCTTAGGAAGTAGTACTTCGTGCATGTCACATTCAAACCTTGAATATCTCTCATCATGACAAGTTCAAAAGAGCTCTCTAAGACATTCAGAAAGGCTTTGTGGATGCCTGGCAAGGGACTGTGGATGCCTGGCACAGGCAATAATGTGGATGCCTGGCCAGCCCAGTCCAATAGCTGATTGTCTGAAGCTGAAGTCTGAAGCTAAAGAAGTCATCAAGAACCCCAAAATTGAATTGTGGCATCTTCAGGTAATTCTTGCAAAAGTCTGTGTAAACAAGAAAGAGACTGCACCAATTTTGTCTGCATAGGAGGTGTGCCAAAAAAGCCTTTGCTGTCAAAAAGAAGGTTAGAACAAGACTACAGTTTTCTATAGAACAATTAGCTCCTTCTGGAACAATGTGCTGTGGACTGATGAATCAAAAGACAGACTTGCCTGTCCACATTAACGGCAGACATGTTTGAGGCAATCTACGCAGAATTTCAGAAGGACTTCATACTAACTTTGAAGCATGGTAGAGGAAATATTATGGTTAGGGGATGCTTTGCAGCTTCAGGGCTTGAGCAGCAGTCAGTCAACTTTGAATTCTGCATTATATCAAAGTGTGTTTGATGAAAATATGAGGGCATCTCACAAACCAGAAATAGATCTTTCAACAAGGCAATACACCAAACACAATAGCAAATCCACCAGAGAATAGGTCAAATACGAAAGAGTTTTAGGCTGGCCTAGTCAAAGCCCTGATTTGAAGGTTATTGAAATGTTGTGGGGGGATTTGAAATGAATGAAAGGAAACTGTGGGTATAGGATAGCTTTTTTTTTTTTTTTTTTTTTTTTTTTTTTTTTAATGGTTGAACTGGACAGACTTTTGTCTTTTTTCAGCCAGACTAACTATGCAAATTCACAAACATCTTGCAACTGAAGGACTTTTACATGGAGCAGGGAAATTTTGATCCATGTATGGGCAGAATTCAATTTACCGCTTGACTTTAGTACACCTGCCCTGTTTGATTTTTCCCACTTAATCAGCGCTGCTGGCTATAGCCAGCAGCGCTAATCATTATATTCTGATGGCAGGGAAGTCTCCTCGTTGTCAGAATATATAGCTCAGCAGGGAGGATTTCCCTTCCACCTCGAGTGTGGGTTGGGGATAGAGAAGGTTGAAAAAAAAAAAAAAAAAGAAATGAAAAGAAAAGAAAAGAAAAAAAAAAGGCATTTATGGGCTTTGTTTCAGTGAAATAAAATTGGCAATGTATCCAATAAAAGTTATGCAGTTAAAGCCCAAATTACCCTATACAGTGAATATAAAAAGTCTACACACCCCTGTTAAAAAGGTCAGGTTTCTGTGATGTAAAAAAATGAGACGAAAGATAAATAAATTTCAGAACTTTTTCCAACTTTAATGTAATCTATAAACTGTACAACTCAGCTGAACAACAAAACTGAAATCTTCTAGGTGGAGGGAAGTAAAAATAAAAAAGATAAAATAAATATGGTTGCATAAGTGTGCACACCCTTAAACTAATACCATATTTTCGGGCGTATAAGACGACTTTTCAACCCATTAAATACTTCTGACAAGTCGGGGGTCGTCTTATACGCCGGTATACGGTGAGCCGGTGTCAGGGCGGCACTTTTTCGAGGGGCGGCACGGCGCCGCCCCCCCTCCTCCTCCAACGGACACTAAGTACAGGGGTGGGCAGAGGGGCTGCTGTACCTTACCTGGCTCCGGTTCCGGTCCCACGACGATCCGGTCCAGGAAGCGCGGCTGCTCCTTCCTTCAGTTCGGCCGCTCGGCTCCGCCTCCTCACCGGTGATTGGGCGCCAGCACTGGAAAGGCACACAGGCGACCAATCACCGGCGAGGAGGCGGAGCCGAGCGGCCCCGCAAAAATCGAGCGGCCGAACTGAAAGAAAGAGCAGCCGCTCCTCTCCCCCACTGACACTAACGATGGGGCACTATTCCTCCTCCACACTGACACCAACGATGAGGCACTGTTCCTCCCCCACTGACACCAACGATGGGGCACTATTCTCCCCACTGATACCAATGATGGGGCACTATTCCTCCCCCACTGACACCAACGATGGGGCACTATTCCTCCTCCCCACTGACACCAATGATGGAGCACTATTCTCCCCACTGATACCAATGATGGGGCACTATTCCTCCCCCACTGACACCAACGATGGGGCACTATTCCTTCCACTGACACCAATGATGGGGCACTATTCCTTCCACTGATACCAATGATGGGGCGCAATTCCTCCCACTGACACCAATGATGGGGCGCAATTCCTGCCACTGATACCAATGATGGGGCGCAATTCCTCCCACTGACACCAATGATGGGGCACTATATTCCTCCCACTGACACCAATGATGGGGCACGATTCTTCCCACTGACACCAATGATGGGGCACTATTCCTCCCACTGACTAATGATGGGGCACTATTCCTCCCACTGACACTAATGATGGGGGCACCATCATTGGTTTCAGTGGGAGGAATAGTGTCCCATCATTGGTATCAGTGGGAGGAATAGTGCCCCATCATTGGTGTCAGTGGATGAAATAGTGCCCCATCATTGGTGTCAGTGGGAGGAGTAGTGCCTCATCATTGGTATCAATGGGAGGAATCGTGCCCCATCATTGGTGTCAGTGGGAGGAATAGCACCCCATCATTGGAATACCATACTAAAATAGCATACCATATTGAAATCAAATCTGATGTTTTTTCATTTTTATTTGGTGTGTGTTGGAAGAGGGGTAGTCTTATACGGCGAGTATAGCTCAAACCCTATATTTTAACAGGAAAAGTAGGGGGGTCGTCTTATACGCCCAGTCGTCTTATACGCCGAAAAATACGGTACTTTGTCGAAGCACATTTTACATTTATTACAGCACTCAGTCTTTTTGGGTATGAGTCTATCAGCATGGCACATCTTAACTTAGCAATATTTGCCCACTCTTCCTTGCAAAAACACTCCAAATCTGTCAGATTGTGAGGACATTTCCTGTGCACAACCCTCTTCAGATAACCCCACAGATTTTCCATTGGATTCAGGTCTGGGCTCTGGCTGGGCCATTCCAAAACTTTAATCATGTTCTGGTGAAGCCATTCCTTTGTTGATTTGGATGTATGCTTGGGTCATTGTCATGATGAAAGTTGAAGTTCCTCTTCATGTTCAGCTTTCTAGGGGAAGCCTGAAGGTTTTGTGCCAATATTGACTGGTATTTGGAACTGTTCATAATTCCCTCTACCTTGACTATGACCCCAGTTTCAGCTGAAGAAAAACAGCACCAAAGCATGATGCTGCCACCACCATGCTTCACTGTGGGTATGGTGTTATTTTGGTGATGTGCAGTGTTATTTTTGCACCAAACATATTTTTTGGAATTATGGCCAAAAAGTTCGACCTTGGTTTGATCAGACCATAACCCAATTTTCCCGCATGCTTTTGGGAGACTTCAGATATGTTTTTGCAAATTGCAGCCAGGATTGGATGTTTTTCTTCTTAAGAAAAGGCTTCCATCTTGCCACTCTACCCCATAGCCCAGATATATGAAGAATGCAGGAGATTGTTGTCACATGTAGGAAGGAAGGAAGGAATTTTTTTCCCTGCAGGAGCAAATTGGATCATGCTTTGCTGGGTTTTTGTGCCTTCCTCTGGATCAGATTCAGCTTGTTTTTCAATTGAGTTGTACAATTTATAGGTCACATTAAAAGGTGGAAAAGGTTCTGCAATGATTTATCTTTGTCTCATTTTTTTACATCACAGAAACCTGACATTTTAACAGTGGTGTGTAAACTTTTTATATCCACTGTATATCCAACAAATTGTATAAATATAGCTGTACTGAACAAAGCATAACCATAACAGAAATGACATCCATGTAAATTGAAAAAAATATATTTTGATAAAGCATACTCTTCATTAAGAGTCACAATCTTTTTCTTGACAGATTTACTGAGGCTGGCACAGGAAGATTCTCGTATGAGATGATTTAGCATTCTGACACAAAATTAGCCAGAGTGACATACTTGTTCTGTGCATATGCACATGTACAGATTTTTTCAAACACCTCCGCCCAGAGAAAAAAAATCAATTTCCAGGGACTCCTGCCATCTGGGATCTATTAAACACTTACATTTCTAAATTAGGTTACATCTCTCAAGAGCAAAACAAAAAATCTACTGAACATTTTCTATGGTCTTTTATCTGACAGAACCTGAGTGACAAAGAAATTCAATCAGGATTGCAAGACTACCATAAATGTGGTGTTGGAAATCCCAACTGTAGGTTCATTTAAAAATAATAAAAAAACAGCTCTGGCTGCACCACTCAATGACTCTAATTAGAATATTGCAGTGCTCTGCATCATTTAGGACCAATCCACCGGAAAAGGAGGACGCTTGTGATGTCAAGCGGCAGGCTAAAGGACGCAAAAATAAAAAAAAAGGAAGGGGGTGGGTGGGAATAACAGCCAAGTTGGAGTTGGGGACATTCACATAAAGGCCAGACATGTTTCTCCTTTTAGAGACAGCTGTTCTCATATATTATATATTTCCCAGGGACTATATATAATGCTATTCTTTTGGAGGGGGGGCGTGTATATCTTTATGTTTTTAGGCAGCTCTGCTAATGACATATCATGCTCCAGCAGCCCCTTCAGATAACCATGTCACATATCCCAGGAAGCTGTGGGAGCCTATTTACAGAGCAGTTGGGGGGGCTGCAGAGCTGCATGGGTCATCAGAGGCCAAACGGAAGAGGACCAAGATGGTGGCATGGAATTGAGGTTCTGACACCCTAACAGCAGATCGCTGCAAGACAAATCTGGATCTGCTGGGCAGGTGACTATTTCTTTTAAGAGAAACCAGCAAAACAGGCTGGGGGAATGAAAAGGAGGGAAAGCAGAAGGAAGTTAAGTTCAGCTTTAAGTAGTAAGGTAAACTTAAAGCTAGTGAGATGCAAAGGCTTCTTGTTTTTGCTTACCTGCCAATGTGTTTGCCTTGGTAATCATGGCAATTGCAAGTGTCTAGGTCAACAAGCTTTTGTTTACATCAAAACTACTTCTGTACCCATGTAAGTCTATGGAAGTCAACTTGTAGTTGAAATGTATCTGTCAAATTTTTAATTTACATACAGTGATATCTTGGTTCACGAACGCTTCTTTCCTTATGGAGGGGAACTCTACCTCTGAACAATAACCGCCTCCCACCCGCCTTTCTGTCCTCCGTGCCAGAAGTCGTCTCAAGCACAGTTAGTGCTCTCTCTCTTCATGCTGTACGGTTTCATGTTTTTGTGGTTCCAAAATAAAAAAAAAAAGTTCAGAATGGATTAACCTTATTTACATTGAACCTTATGGGAAAATTTGCCTTGGTTTGTGACCAATTTGGTTCGCGAACAGAGTCGTGACTTATCAGATAGGAGGGTTTTAACGCTACTAATAGCTCAAAACGCATCAAACAAATCAGAGCTGCAATAGAGATAACAGGAGATAACTCCTGTTATCTCTATTATTTACATCTGACATCTTTATGACTCTGTCGAAGCAGACTTTCGGGGCTGCGAGAGGAGAAAAGAACATACTGCCTCTACCCCCTCCCCTCTGCTGTCCATTCACAGAAGCCTTTGTATTTTCTGAATGAGTTCACATAATACAAAGGCTTCTGTAATTGGGCAGGAAGAGGGGAGGGTATAGAAGCTGCCATTGACTCTACAATTGAAGATGCCTAGACCAGAAGGTCCACCATTCAGGCTCCCTGAACTACAGGTATAGCTACCTTCCAGGAGTTCTATAAACGTGTCAGATGTAAATAATATGGTTAAGTCCTGTAGTTGTCATTCACCTCCTTAGACTTTACCCCTGGTAAGCCCTCCTTTACAAAGGAGCTGAATTGCTGGAGTTCAGATGTAAGGTCCACTGCCAGTGTCTATTAGGTGAGGTCAAGCAGCATTAAATAGTAATTTGCATAAGAGGAGGCTTTCTCACCTATTAATGTTTGAAGAGAACTGACAAACATATTTAATATAGGTATTTAAATCATGTGTCAGTTTATAGATTATTAATGCACATCAGTCCCTGCCCTCAAGGAGCTTACAATCCAAGGCCTCTATCTCACATACACATATATTAAGGTATTAGATGCCTGTTTGATGGGGTCTATCCATATTTGTAACTGCTGCAGTTACTGCCTTCAGGACACATATACAGAACATTATTCTAAAACTTGAAGGTACCACACCTGAGACAAATCAAATCACCACAGCCAGGAATGTATTCTTATAATTGAAAAACAAAATAAAAACATAAAGCACACATATTTACCTTCTATCAATATTGGTTTCATTTCATGTTAAGTGTAAAGTTACTATTCTGGGTTTTGTAAACAATACCAGAAAGCAAGGGAATACCATTTTTCCTCCTGTCAGAAAATCTGCTGGATCAGCAAGGAAAGGTGTTGGATCAGCAACCTGGGGCAGTCTGCCAGAAATTCATCTTTGACATACTTGATCATACTTTGACAGCTAGCATAAGTGAAAGAAAAATATACTTGCAGAATTCTCCAGCTATAATTGATTTATTACACTATGAATACTGCCTTCACAAAACAGAAAAAAAGTCATGACAATATATTAAAAATTCATCACTACTTGAAAACAGATGATGGGATAAATAGCATTCTGAATGTGTCGCACACATTCAATATTATAAAAGCATGAGAAAGAACACCAAGATACAAAAATGGTGGCATATAAATCAGTTAATTTTTTTTTGTAAAATTCTTCTATTACCAGTATAGGCCACATCAACTGAAGAGGCAAGAAAATCCCATAGGAAATAAGAAAAGTTGAAACAAGGCTGAATTGAAGTCAGGATCCAGAGATCCTCAGTGTGGGGGGGGGGGGGGGGCAGGAGCACAGAAAAGGGGGATCGGGGCTGCTCTGTGCAAAACCATTGCACAGAGCAGGTAAGTATAGCATGTTTGTTTTGTTTTTTTTTCTTTTCCCCAATCTGAGCTTTTAGTATCACTCTAGCTCCCCACACTGAACGACAGGTCTGTAAGAGCCTGCTTGTTTCTGTGTACAGCTGCTTATAAAAATAGTGGCTAAAGGCTTTATAAAATTGTAATTTCTCAATAGTGCTTGAAGTCTAGTTGACTGAGTGGGCAACCAGCTTGTTCCAAATTGCAAATGAAAGGCATGCCAAAATTATATATATCGAAAAAGGTGTGAATTATGTAGCTAATACAAACTTTGCAGCTCATCAAGTTTCCATTCCTTACTACATCCTAGAGAAATTTCACCCCACATTGGATGTACTGTATGCATCAGGATAATTGAAAACATGACGCAAACATGGATTTCTCCAAAGTGGTATATTTAGATATGTAGATGTTGGGACACTTGTGTCTAAAGCCGGCCATAGCTGGTTCGAATCATCTGGGGTAGGCTGATTGTACCCAAATCAATTGTTGTACGACCTGGGTAAAACCAGCCTATTGGACTTTTCATGTTTTTATTGTTTAATAACCACAGGTTGCAGGAAAGAAAATCGTATAATCTATGGCGGGTTTGACCCATCAATAATTTTCCAAGCTCTAATAACGCATTTCATGTAGCAGGTTTGTGGGTGCGAAGACTTTAAGCCTGTGTAAACTAAGTGGATCAAATCGTCATAGGATAGCATAGCATCACCTGATGGAAAATTCAACAACTTATGTGCAAACTCCATCTGTCCAGCTGAAAAAGAAAGTTATAGAAAAAAAAAAAAAAAAAAAAAGAAGGATTGGTATTGCCGGTCCCCATTCTTTCTAAGGCTGATATAAAACAGGAGCTACACCTCCCCACTAGTAGCTAGAATCTTAGTGAGGATTTTAAGATCAATATTTAAGAGTGCAAAAGGTCTATAAGATGCACAAAGCATCAGAGCTTTGTCAGACTTGGGCATCATGAAAGCAAGGCGGTAGGTGACTTTGCTCCAAACACTCTGCATACAGTAGATACATAATAGCCTTGAGCCAATTCTTTAGCAGACGTTTTATACAATCCAGCCGGCAACCCATCTGGGTCTGTGGATTTGTGGTTTGGAAAAGAACCTATAGCAACCATAAGTTAATCAGTTTAATTTTAAAATGTATCTAAACGTTTTTACAGTTTTTCATCTACATGTGATGCAAATTAAACTCTGTAAGCAACTGTACATTGATCAGTTTGTAGGATCATAGTAAAATACCTTTTTGTAGATTTTTGATAACTACTATCATGACTATCCCTTCCATGCTCCGCACTCTGAGATCTAAGGTTGGAGCAAGTAGGCAAGCTGTGACATTACTTGTAGATATCACAGCAGGAAGTTCAGGGCCTTTTTCTGTGGCCACACAGAGCCAAATGGTGCCATTGTGGGCACATGGTAATATATGAAAAAAAAATATTTCTAATCAAACTTGTACATGAAGAATGCAAAAGCCCTGGATATAAAAATATATATTTATGATGTTTAGTTTGGTGGAATCTGTCAGTCTCCTTAATTTCCACATCACAAGCCACAGTAGATAGTCATGTGGGGTGACTAACAGGTAGAAAGAAGACTATCAATCACATCTTCTGAGCTGTAACACGAAGAGCTGGAAATAGTTACATTGGGCAGCTTCCACAGGAGAAAATAATTAGAAGCAGAGCACGGCTTAAGTTGCCCACAGAACTAATGGATTCCTCCAGCCACACAATCATGGTGGATGCAGAACCCCCCCACACGCACACGCACACGCATGCCCACACACACGACTGTATGCTGCAGCCTGTTGATCAAGAACAATTTTCAGGTCACACACCATATAATACAAAAAAGAATACTGAACAAAAAAATAAAAACATAAAATTAATACATGAAACAGGTAATTTACTAGAACTGCATAATAAGGACAGAAAGGCTAAAAAGAGCATGTGGAAAAAATTATTTTAAAAGGAAATGACAACAAAAAATTTTGATACTTATCATTCCTTCCCCTGGTTTCTATGAAGAACAACAACAACTGTTTGAGGCTTTGGACTCAACATAAACAGGTTGAGCAAGTTTGATACAAGACTTGATGTTTATTATAGAACAGAAGATGGATTTTGTTATGACATTTAGGCCAATAAAAGGTAAAAGCATTTGCACCATAGGTGTCATTTAGTCTCTAGGTTGCATTTCCAAACCTGAAAGTAGTATTAAACCGAAAAGCAAACATTAGATTGCAACTTACCAATTCTTAGATGTGATTGCTGTACTACTTTCCATTTTAGGCTTTCTTTCTTCGAACACAGCTGATCACAGATTGTGGTAAAGGGTAAATCAGATTGGCCCTTTACCATGTGATCAGCTGTGTCCAATCACAGCTGATCACATTGTAAACGCACTTGTTGGTTATCAGCAGTCCTTTCCTCATGCGATGTCACAGCAGACATCTGTCCCATGTTCCTGCAAGATCCATGTTATGTGGTCAGCAAGAAGCCGTACAGCAGCCACTGCAAGATCTTTGGGAGGTCTATGGCTTCTTCATGCACAGAAAACATAATCCTATTATTCCCATACAGAGGTAGATTATTATATATTGCAATGTGTCCCAATGCTAGACAACCTGCCCATAGGAATGCATGGGATTTTTTGCTGCACATGCACAGGAAAGAGGAACTAGCTGGAGAATTTGCAGCAGCAGCTGTACACCTCCCGATGGGCCTCACAGCTTGAATTTTGCAGGTGTGAACCAGAGGGGAGAATAAAAATCTTGGGGAGGCACTGGGGAGTAACTTGGGTAAAAATAAAAAATCAATAGCCTTTGATCATTTTGATCATTTTGTACAGAGAAAATGATCAGGGTAGCTAGTGAAAAAGATAAAATTCTAAATACTATACAGTACTGTGCAAAAGTTTTAAGCAGGTGTGAGGAAATGCTGTAAGGTAAGAATGTTTTCAAAAATAAATTTTTTAATTTGTTTATTTTTTATCAATTTACAAAATGCAAAAATGAGTGAACAGAAGAAAAATCTAATTCAAATCAATATTTGGAGTGACTACCCTTTGGTTTCAAATCAACATCAATTCTTACACTTCCACACTTTGTACATTTGCACAGTCAGGGATTTTGTAGGATTAGAGTCAGGTGTATGAATTATCAGTTATACTAAGCATGTGCTAATGATCATCAATTTCAAATGTAGGTTGAAACACAGTCAGTAACTGAAACAGAAACAGCTGTATAGGATGCTTAAAATCAAGTGAGGAAAAGCCAAACTCTGCTACTAAGGTGAGCTTGTAGAAGACTGTAAGCTCATAGGAGCAGGGCCCTCCTAACCCTCTTGTATTGAACTGTAACAATACAGTATTGTCTCCCATTATATTGTAAAGCACTGAGCATACTGTTGGAGCTATACAAGTCCTGAATAATAATAATAATAATAATAATAATAATAATAAAAAAAAAGACTGTTTCATGTCACACAAGACTGAGCACAACAACAAAACACAAGGTAAGTATACTGCAGCGGCAAAGTCTTTCCTAGACAAAGATTTTAAAGCACACTGGGGCTTTCAAGATGTGCTGTTCAAGCTCTTTTGGAGAAGAAACGGATAATGCTGAGGACCGTAGATACAGTGGAGTGGTCGGCCAAGGAAACAATGCAGCAGATAAAAGACACCATGCTTACTTCCCTTCAACATCGGAAGATGTCCAGCAGTGCCATCAGCATAGAACTAGCGGAAACCAGTGGGACTCAGGTACACCCATCTACTGTCCTCAGAAGTCTGTCCAGAAGTGGTCTTCATGGAAGAATTGCAGCCAAAAAGCCATAGCGTGGAAACAAGGCCAAGAGACTCAACTGTGCATGAAAACATAGGAACTGGGGTATAGAAAAATGGAAGTAGGTGCATTGGACTGATGAGTCAAAATTTGACAGCTTGTTTGTCAAAAGGCTGGAGAGCGGTACAATAATGAGTGTCAGCAGGCAACAGTGAAGCATGGTGAAGGTTTCTTGTACGTTTGGGGCTGCATTTCTGCAAATGGAGTTGAAGATTTGGTCAGAATCAATGATGTCCTCAGTGATGAGACATACAAGCAGATACTTGCCCATCATGCCATATCATCAGGGAGATGTGTGATTGGCCCCAAATTTATTCTGATGGAGGACAATGACCCCAAACAGCCAATGTCATTAAGAACTATCTTCAGCGTAAATAAGAACAAGGAGTGCTAGAAGTGATGGTTTGGCCAACACAGAAACCTTCTGTGTGTAGCAGTCCCCCAGCCCCCCCTAACACTTACCCAAGTCCCTTCTCGATCCAGCAATTTCCAGGACAGCCTCGGATCTTTGGGGACTCTCACTTCTTATTGGTTGAGGCAGCAGTGGAAGCCATTGGCTCCCACTGCTTTTAATCACAGCCAGTGAGCCAATCAGGAGTGGAAAGGGGCAGGGCCGAGCAGCGGTTCTGTGTGTGAATGGACATGCAGAGCTGCAGCTCGGGAGTGCACCTGCTCGGGTGCCCCCATAGCAAGCTGCTTGCTGTGGGGACACCCAAAAAGAGGGAGGGGCCAGGAGCGCCGACGGGGAATCCGAGAAGAAGAGGATCTGGGCTGCTCCATGCAAATCCATTGAACAGAGTAGGCAAGTATAATATGTTTGTTATTTAAAAATAAAAATAAATAAAAGACTTTAATATCACTAAGCTGAGGCATAATGAACACTATAATGTAATTAGAATCTTGGCTGAAATCTTCACATGATTTCCCTGGCTCTTTTTTTTTGGGAGACACGGGAAGAGAAAAGGTTGTAATGCCAGTCTCTATTTGAAAATTAATCCAAGTGATCTGATGAAAACATTATGGAAGCTGTATTCCTATGGATAGGTTTACAAAGGCCTCATGCACACAGGGCGTTTTTGCAGCCACTTTTAGGGTTGTCAGGCGTTTTTGTCTTTTTTTACTGATTCTAAACGGCCCTTCATGTTATCCTATGTGTCCATGCATACATAGACTTTTAGGAGCTTTTAGTGGCAGGAGTGTTTACAGGCAGAAAAAAACCCCAGGACCAGCGAGTCCAGGAGCAGTAACATTTTGGCAGAAAAACTGTTTGACGCATCTAAATGTGTGTTAACGCTAGGCGCGTTTAGCGCTTGAGCGTTAATTCATTTCAATGGTCAGAATAAATTATTATTCTGGCCAATTAAATGAATTAATGCCCAAGTGTTTGATGCAAGTAAATGTGCCTAAGCGCATGTAAAAGATACTTTCACAAGCGTCAGTCGTTTTTTCTGCAAAAATGCTGCCAGGAGAAAGGCATCTAGGAGAGTTTTTTTTTTTTTTTCTTTTAACCCGTGTGCATGAGGCCTAAAACTCCTGACTTTCATGGTCCACCATAACATGAGCATGTTTGCATTGTATAGTCACCAGTCTGGTGAGCTTCTCTCTTCTCAAAACAAGGATCTCAAAAAAACTATTGATCTGATGGGCAGGTCTTTGATATGGTGACTGTAAACCAGCTACAGAACTACCACAAAAAAGTACCCACATTCATAAAAATAGATTTTTATCTACAACTCCCATTGTGAGGGGAAAAAGAAGCCAAGTCATTCCTCTAATGAATTAGCTATACTGAGAATGGAAAGAACATGAATTCCCTTGATAACACAAGTTAAAAACAGGATTCTAGCATTCTATATTTGTTACAGTGAAAAAAAAAAAAAAAAAAAAAAAAAAAGAAGAATTGCACCTAAAATAAAATAAAAAAAAAAACACAGCAGATCCTCTTGTTACACTGCTTTGCTTGTATAGTCATTTTAAAGTATTGGAAAAGATATGACATAGTGGAATATATTAATTAAAAAAAACCCCAAACAACAACTTACAGATCGGTGTACTAACACATCTAATGTTAGTGTGGCGATCTCCCCGCTGAGCTATTGTGTTGTGACAGGGGGATTGCTCCCAACTGTCAGAACATACTGATCAGCACTCACAGCCATTAGCTGCGAGCGCTGATTGGATGCTGCTTTCTCAGCATGCTCATTCAACAGAAGTCAGTCATGAGCCCTGCTTCTGTTGGACGAGGAGCTGTACACACGGCCAAAAGTTATCTAGTTCCTGCCGATGCTCGGCCCATGTGTTCCCAGCTTAAATCTGCTATTTTCCACCTTCCTTAACACGTTGACGCCTACGCCTCACAGAACTGGGTTGGCTATCACAGTGATCAGTCACTCTATAGCCTGTCCACCTTTTTTTTCCTCCATGAATGGAGGAGAGATACATTGTATCTCTCTAACTCCTGGCATAGAGAAAAAAAATGTTTGTTAAAAAAAATAAATAAATAAATAAAAAAAAAATAAAAAATAAAGAAAAAAATACCTAGATCAAGGTTCGATCTAGTTCAGTGCCAGGGTTAGTGTTTGGGTCAAGGTCAGCGTCGGACCCAAGAAGAGGAGGTTTCTATTGCACAGAGCAGGCAAATATAAACATGTTTTGTTTTTGTTTTTAAACCAGGGATTCCCCGGATTTTTTCTCAGTTTGCATTTTGGCTATGGGATAGGAAGTGAGGGGAAATCTTCCCAAAAGGGAAATTGGCAAGGAAAAAAAAAAAAAAAAAGAAAGAAAAAACTGACAGGGGTTATGGGAAAAAAACATTTGCCTTTAGCTCTACTTTAATTGGTTAGTCAAGTCCATCAAAATCTGCTAGTCTACCACTACTCTCTTCCAGGCGGACACTGCTGCTAAAAAAAAGGTTTCTCTGTTGCTAATTCGTCCAGAGTCAGGACAACCAGGTAAAATACACCCAAGAAAAAGAAATAAGGCAGCCACAATGATTATTGATTAGTAAGCTATAGTATATTACATTTGACTGGGTTTATTGCCACTTTAAAAGGTTCAAAAAATAGTTTTCTAATAATGCAGGCCTCAAAATTTCTCGTCTGCTTGCATTTGGCGCGTGGAAATAATGTGGGGGGCAAGTGTGTACCACAGGGCCTTTTTACTGAGCAGGTCCTGGGTGCACATGTGGGGCCCCCCCATCAGGGCCGGGCTCGGGACTTGGGCTGAAAGGGCACGGCACCAGCAAGGTCTGGCATCCAAATTTGGTTCTCTCTGTGCTTCAAACATCACGATGTGATCCCATTAGAGACATTCCTCTCTCTATGGTCACCCACAAAGCGGTGGTTCTGATAGCCATTACTTGTACGAACAGAGTGTGTAAACTTCTCCTACGAGGAACCTTTTTGGTTTTGATGAGGGACCAGATGGTGTTGAGGCCTAGGATTCCCTTCTTGCCCATCAGCTAAACCAGAACATTTGTTTCTCTGTCCAGTTTCAGTTTACCTATTATCTAGATGTGAGAATCTACCTCACTGCCACTGCTTTTTCTGGAAGATGGATTCCTTTTGTATTCCTGATGGACCCCGTACAGGGTACACCAGCTTCTTGGTCTATCATCTCTAGGTGATTCAGGCAGACCATAATCCATACTTATGCTTTTAAGGATCTGGCTCCATCAGTTTCTGTCAAAGTTACTCTCCTAGATCTGTGAAGAGAAATGTGAAAAAAAAGGAACCAGCACAATCTTAAAAATCAGATGGTACCATGCGTTTTGACGTTCGCAAAAGAGTTAGAAAGATGTGTGTGGGTGGCATCAAGGAATAATGCACAGGATTAACCGCTGTGCATCTGTAAAAGAGCAGTTTGGTTTTTTGTACTATGGGAAAAGATGCGATAAAAGATGAGATACTCCCCGAGGAAGTCACGAGACCACGTGACGTAACGCGTAGGTATGCCGATACGCAGCTTTCGGTTTTTGAAGTGACGCACTTCCGGTACGGGACGCAATCTTGAAAACTCCCAGGAAGTACCACATGAATGCAGTTTACCCATGCAGGGGAGAGGAAGAGGCTGTATTGTAATGTGAGTTACTTCTTTTCATAAATAAATTAACTGCAAACTTGATTTACTACACTATGGAGGTTCTCTTTCTTTGCTCACTAATATGTGAGTGAGACTTCAGAGAAAATCTGCTTAGAGGACCTTAAAGGTCACAGAGGAGAAAGTTTGGAGGAGGCATATTAGGAGAACCACTTGGGAAGGAGATTTACCAGACGGGATTGTTGAGGATCCAGGGTGATCCTGAAGGCTTTCTGGCCCTTAGGGGTTGCAGAAAGGAGGTGAGGAGGCACTGCAGCTGGAGTGGAAAAGTGTGTTGGCACTTACACGATTGAGCACCAATTGCACATTGCATGTGTATGTCCTATCACTTATTCAAACACTGGACTTATATATTTATGTGTTCATTTATGAGATTTAAAGTGGCACTATCACATGATATATGTCTTTTATTTTAATATTGTTGAGTTATTTGCTGGCACGTGTGTAAGGCACGAAGATGAATGTGTCACTTTAAGATATGTCATATTTTTTACATATAATTTTTTATGCTTTCAGTCACTATTCACATGTAGGTGTGTTTGGCTTGTTTAGCCCATGAATTATAATTTATGGTGATTTAGTTTATTAGCGCTGCACTATTATTTATATATATTACAAACATTACTGATATTTGTGACTTCTGTGCAAACGCTCAAAGCGTTATTTATAAACCGACTCCAAAGCAGGGGCTGACTGACAACTAATGGGGCCCCCGGGCAATAGGGGATCATGGGGCCCCTGTGTCCTTCCCCAAACTCACAAAAGCCTATGAAAAAGGAACCAGGGGCATCTCATGGGGCCCCCTATTGTCCCCGGGCCCTCGGGCAGTGCCCAAGTTTCCAAATGGTCAGTCCACCCCTGCTCCAAAGTGAACACATGGAAAAACCATCTTATCTATGACTCAAATGGAAGTCTTCACCTTGAAATCGTGCTGCATTGGACTTGCATTCTACAACTCGTATAGATGGCTCTAAAGTCTCTGAAACTACCAGCTCTGATTTTCACTGCAGAATAACTTTACAGGCGGTCCCCAGGTTACGAAGAAGATAGGGTCTGTAGGTCTGTTCTTATGTCAAATTTGTACGTACATTGGAACAGGTACAATTTCTAAGTTTAGCTCCAGACAAAACAAAAAAGTTTTTTGGATAGCATAGGGAAGGGTTAACACCCCTGTAATGTTTGTTTTGCTGTCTTTGCCCCTGTTCAGAAGATTCTGCCCTGTGACAACTGGATTTTGAAAATTTTTGGTTGTTGTAGAAAGAAGGATTGGTGATAAACCTTCAGTGGAGACACCTTTTCCACATGATAACTGTTACAGGAGTGAATTTCCTTCCTAGGGGTAGATTTCCTCTCACTTCCTGTTTCTCCCTCCGTTTTGCAAATACGAGTCATTCATAACTCCAATGTTTTTAACTCAGGGACTGCTTGTATGTTACTTATCTTCATGAGAAGTTGTCCCCTGATGAATGCTCTATTTTATTTCTACTATTATCTTAACTACAACTGTATCTAGGTCACTGCTGCAGCACCCCACTTTTTCAGCCAAATAGTAATAAAAAATATATATATATGTCCCCTGCTGGATGCTCTATTTTTTCCCCACTATGATCTGCTAAATATAAGCAAGCTAAACTTCAATTGTATTTATACGATTTAGAAAAACCATATATAGACATGCTGCCTTTTATCACAGCTCATCGCACAAAATTGCATGGCACTGTACGGCAGCACAGCGCAATGAAGTGTATGTTTTGTACAGCGCTACAGCAGCTGTCCATAAGGCTGCATTCACACTTGAGCGTTTTGTAGCTTGATGCTTCAAAAAAGTTCAATCTCAAAAAATACATTGTTCTCTATGGTTCCTGTTCACGCGATCATGTGTGAATAGGCACCATAGAGAACAATTTAATTTTTAAGTTTAAGCGTTTTTGGAGCTTCCAGCTTCAAGCTACAAAATGCTCAAGTGTGAATGCAACCTTTTAGTGTGAACTTATCCTCTGTGCCCCTTTTCTAGATCTATGGAACAGGTATACTTCAAAAATCCTGTTGTGAGATCAGTCTATTTTGGCAGTGAGTTGAAGAACAATGCCCCTCCTCCTGCATCATCTCATCCTCACGTGAAGCAACATATCTTCCCCCAAAACAGATCCACCATTCCCCTGTATCATCTCACCCTCACGTACAGCAACATATTCTTTCCTAAAACACAGCCCCCCTTGTATCATATCACCCCTACATGAAGTACTTTTCTGCCTCCCAAAAAACTGCCATCTTTCCCGTGTATCTCACCCACACGCAAAGCCACTCTCCATTCTCTGAACTGCAGCAGAAACCCTCAGCCACATTTTATTCTAAACCAAATCTAGTTGCACAAAGCCACATAAACAGTTGCCTGGGCAAGTGGGGTTGCCCAGGATGTGAAGGTAAGTATACCTCCTGATATAATAAGAAAAAAGGATTGGGGGGGGCTGTAACCACAAAAGCTCCCACTGACCACTGGCTAACAATGACAGAGGACAATGGCCACCGATATTTAGGGGGTTCTGACCTCCAATGTTTAGGGAGTGTTCACCCCATGTCAAATAATTTAGATGCAGTAAAAGTTCCTGATGAATGCAATTTACTACATGTAAAGTTTCATTGCGCTCTGTAGGTGATCTATCTTATTACTACCTAAGTAAATAAAACCACACTGAACCAGACTGAAACAATAAAATGTCTAGGTCACTATATACGTGCCTATACTTGTATCTAAACAGCCATTCAGCAAGGCTGGTAATTTTCACATGAACACCAGGCACAGGGTATAGAATATATACCATTTGCCAAAAAAAATGAAAGGAAATGGAAGATGGAAGCCATGTCAGCAGTCGCACCACTGAAGGGATCGCTTTTATAGGCAAGTCAGCCATAATATGCTAGTATGCAGTACATACTAGCACATTTTAACATTAACCTGCAGGGGGACAATTTTTTTTTCCTGAGACTTTACAAACGCTTTAAAGCATTTTAAAAATATTTTTTTTTGTTTAAATTTTTAGCTTTCATTAAGAACATATGTTGATCTTGCTATAAAAGTCTTTGTTATGGAACTTCCTGTTATTGGGTACAAAGAACTAAAAATGCGTTCCTGTGTTTTCAATGTTACCTGATGAACCCCTTGCATATTCTGAAAATGTGCATTTTTTGCATGCGACATGCATGACTAACACTGATAAAGGTGGTTTTACATCAGAAGATTGTGCTGCACTGGCGATATACAGTATTTTCCTTGTTCACTGTAACTCCATATACCCATTACTTGCAGCACCCCACAAAATTAAGGTATTCTGGTCTAGTCTGGTGTACGATTGAGGTGTATGTATGCATAGTCAACCTGTCACATGTGCCCGTGGTGAAGCCAACACAAACTGCCAAGGCATTGTCCATCGTTGACACTATCAAGAAGCTGGCAAGAAGCTTCAGCCAATGCAATTTGTGTAAACAGCGTCCACACGGCTGGATGAGATGCATATATGAATTACAGACAGCAAGAGGTTAAACCTAAAGGACACATACTCCTGTGTTTGTAAATAATTAAGAAATTTGGGTGGACTACTCCGCCATCTTGTGCACAAGTTTGCCTTTTTTACCATGTCTTTCCTCTGTTACATAAATACAAGAGAGAAAAAATTAACTTTTAATAGAAAGTAGAACACTTGACATAAAATCAGAGTTCCTAACAGCCCTAATAACAGAGCACTACACGTACTGTATGTAACAGGAATACAGAATGGGAGATATAATGCTTGGTTGACTCTTCATGTACTAATAAATGGTTAGTATCTCTCTATCCAAGGTTATGCATTGTATCAAATGACAGCAACAAAGTTGCTAAGACAACCGAACCATTGAAAGTGTTGAACACACATCCAGTTACTTCGGACAGTATAAACCTGCCAAGGCTAGCAGAATGGAAAGAAATCTAAATAATACTGTCATTTTCATTTGCTCATGTAACCACATGTACAGAGAAAGCGCAGGTTCACTTTAACTAGTTGAGGACCATGTACAAAATTTGAAGCTTGGTTGACACAGCCTACCATGTTTCTTTTCATTCTGCCAAACACCCTGGCTGATAGCCAGCTTCTAAAAGGCGTTCAGAAGCTTAAAGTGTGTCTACGCCAACTTTTTTTCTTTTTCTTTTTTTTTGGACAGAATAGGGAAGGATTAAAACTTGTGCCAGGTTTTATTGCTGTCAGGGGCCCTGTTAAATAGCTTTCCCCATACTCAATGTCCTGAAAACAACCTGTTCACCAGACAGGAGGAGGTATCCTTGATGCATTTTTATTGAGTGGTTATCTGTTGCAGACTTTTTCTCTTGTAAAATGTTGACCCAGAGGAGGAAGTTAGGGAAAATATCCTTAACAAAACCCTAGATCACAGAAAAGCCTGACAAGAGTTTCTAACCCTTCTCCATTCTATCCAAGACAAAAACAGTTTTGACTATAGATACTCCAATTCAAAATATGGATTTCATGACACGTGACCATGGACTTAGGTGAGTGAAGGCGGCATTTACGTACAATTCTTTGTTTTTTTCCCCAACAGCAGCAGTTAACTAGAGGGGACTGGATATATGTAGGTGTGTGTCTGTGAGGGCAGCCAGCCCAGAGAGTATCTTTAAGCACTAGATCAGCCTTTCTCAACCATTTCAACACAGAGGAAACCTTGAAATAACTTTCCAGTCTCAGGGAACCCCTGCTAAATCTACTATATCTACAACACATGATACATTAGTGTGATGGTCAGTAGGAAGAATGGTCCTTACACTTGTAGTCATTGGGAAGATTACAGATAGCTTAAAAGATCAATGGTGTCAGTGGAAACTTATCTGAGAGACAGAAATTGCTCAAGGAAGCCCTAGCAACCTCTGGAGGAACCCTGGTTGAGAAAACCTGTACTAGATGATCAGACCTGAACAGGAGGCTGTTCTCCAGTAAAGGTGAGCTTAGGACTTTGTAGTTTTCTTGGTGAGTACCCAAGATTGTTACCAAGAATAAAAAGGCCAAGTTTCCAACTGACAGGTTGATAAAGCAAGGTCAGGACAAGATGCATTTAAGCAATCAGATCCAAGGAGTTCAACAGACTAGATGTAGTAGGTAGCAGGGATGTCAGGAAAAGGGCAGGTAACAGGGTCTAGACCAGTTTTTCTCATGTTGGTTTCCATAGAATCTGAGGGTTCCTCCAGAGGTTGTCATGCAAAGATCAAATTTCTGCCTCTCAATAAGTAACCACTGACAGCATTGAACTTTTAAGCTATCTGTAAGGGGGATTCTTCCCACTGACCATCACACTAATGTATTGTAAGCTGTAGATATAGTAAATTATTAGCAAGGGTTCCTGAAGACTTGAGTTATTTCAAGGGTTCTCCCCGTGTTAAAAAGAAAGAAAGACCAAGGAGTGGAAGAAAACTAGGAGCCAAGAGTACAATAACAGGCATTAGGCTTGGCTGGCCATGATACTTAAAATAAATAAATACAAATATTTGCACTAACATTCAAATGTTCAAGACAAGCTTTCAGGGGTACACCCTAGCAACAGCAAACTGAATGTTACAGCAACTAGGCTATGAAGACTGGGGTCCTTTTAAAGTAGTAGAGAGCAATCAGGAGGTATGCCCTTAACCATGCCTGTGCACAGCTCACCTGAACAGATAAATACGACAGCGTGCTTGCACCAGGATACAGGAAAGGGGTCTGAAACTATGCAAGCCAGACAGGACAGCAGGAAAAGAAGCAATCATAGAAACAGCATGACCTAAGGAAACAAAAAGAACCCCAGAAAGTACAACAGGTGGTTACAATGGCAAGGGTGATACCAGAGTCAGGACCTGTTTGCTGAATGTTGGAGGGTTCATGGGATGCCAACTCACACTGACAAAGATGTGGTCAAGCTTCCATATTAACTAGGGTATGAGAGGATATACTCATGCATAGTTTTATTTTAGCAATGTTAGGTAGAGTTCACCAGAAATCGACACACATCAAGCAGCCTAGCTGCTGATCTGCCTCTTTCTGCGAATGAGCAGGTAATAAAACACCACTACTGTGTATAATAAATTATTAAATGGCTTGAAAGAAAATAGCCTTGTTGTAACCTGTAGTCTAGGCCAGGTCTGCAGTGTTTTTCTTCCTGCATTTAGATGCAAAAACATATTTGTGGCACCAGCAAACTGTCAATATATAGATAGCATTAGCTACCGAACATTTTGTACCGTGTACCTCTAGTAGCCACATACAATCCAGCACTGGAGGGATAAGAAAGATCATCAAAGATTTACAACCCATACCAGAGGATGAAACTCTAAAAGAAATATTCCAGCAACCCCCCAATATTGGCTTTTAGACAACCACCCAACCTCAGACAAACTAATCAACAGGAAACGTATTCTGATCATGAAGCCAAATATAATAAAAGCAAACCCTGCACTAAAAAAAAAAAAAAAAAAAAAAAAAAACATCTAAAAGTGTCTCACACACAAAAGGGACCTTTAATATCACCGGAGACCGGATCAAACAGCTGCACCTCCAGTAATCGTGTGTACCTTATCCAGTGCAATAAATGTAGCAAATGATCTTAAGTTGGCAAAACAGGAGACGTTACAAACAAGGATGAACTTGCACAGGAACAGCATCAAGGAACATAAGGAAAATAGTTTCTGCACACTTGTAGGACATCATTTCTCACATCTGGATCACACTATGGAAGACCTTAAATGTTTTAGTTCTTAAGAGGGAATTTTAAAACTAATCAAGGAAAAAACTTTTGAACTAAGAAAGATAGTTCTATTCGACACAAAAGATAATGGCCTAAATCTAGACCTGGGTTTTCTAACTCATTATCCAACAGTTTTACAACCCCCTCCCCAGTCTATAGCTCCTTCTCAGTCTTATTTCATATCTTTTTTTTTCCCTACTCAGAGACCATCTTTTTTTAACATTCTGCTAAAACCTTGTGCGTTAATACTGTTGGTACCTTGAAGAAGGGGGTACACACCGAAAACTTGTGCTGTAAAACTGTATGTTTGCGAAATAAAAAAAAAAAAAAAAAAAAAAAAGAAGAAGTGATCAGGTACGGTATTCAACTGTTTCTGTTGCAAGTGCACTATTGCATTACAATCACCTTAAGCTTGAACTAACAAAATTCTAGCTGTGAATGTGTTTTTCGTTCTGGATAACGTATACATATTGTAATAATACCTGTTTTTAATATGTCTAGGATTCCATTCAAATATTAAATCTAGACATTTTAAAGCCAGCCATAGATGGTTAGTGGCTAGAATACCTCATATAGGTGACAAGCTTATTATCAGTTCATATTGGGGCAGACTCACTGGTAAATATTCGGAGACCTGCTGTCTGTGCCCCTACTGGGGAGATTAACTCTCTATTTGTCTTGCCGAGTTCTGTTGGAGACAAAAAGCTACTGAAAGTCCTAAATTACACAGTTTTCAGCAGATCAGGATGCGATTAAAAACCTCTCAATGAGGGCAGTAATGCAAGAACTTTGTTTAGTGGGTAAAAAAAAAAAATAAATACTTACCCTAGACAGTAGTCTTTTGTCACTTTGCCTAGACCAAGGGAATGCCCTTTGGAATCACTGCTGCCTCCTGCGAAAGCTGAGAATTCCATATCAAGCAAGAATGAGCTCCAGCACGGTGCTGGAGCATAGTCTCATGAGATTTGAGATACTTTTCTTTTCCAGGAGCCCAGGGAAAATGTTCCTAGCATGGTCACAAAACTATTTATTTAGAATATTTCTTTAGTGCCATCAATTTATACAGCTCTTTACATGCACTGTGTGCATAATTAGTCACGTATCCCAGAAGACTACGGAGAGGGAGGACAACTTCTAGTTCCAATTACCTAGACGACTGCAGTGGAAGTGGGAACCTGTCAAATTCCTGTACCCCCTCCCCACCCCAAAAGGTGCCAATCCTGAACAGGTACGAGGGACGAATCCTTAAAATGGAAATTCCCCTTTTGGGTGGAGCTTCGCTTTAAAGAATAAGGACATGGCTGCCTTCCTCACTTGACCTAAACCCTATTGAGAACTTGTGGGCCCTCCTTAAATGGGAGATTTACGGTGAAGGAAAACAGTACACCTCTCTGAACAGTGTCTGGGAGGCTGTGGTTGCTGCAAAAAAAATAAAAAAAAGTTAATCGTCAACAGATCAAGAAACTGACAGACTCCATGAATGGAAGGCTTTTGACTGTAATTGAAAAGAAGGGAGGCTATATTGGTCATTGATTTTTTTTTTCTTTTGAAATGTCAGAAATGTTTATTTGTACATTGAGTTTTTTTTTTTTTATTATTATTATTCTCACTTTAACAGATGAAAATAAACAAGTGAGATGGGAAAAATTTTCATTTAGTTGCATAAGAATTCTGTATTCTCATAAGAAAGCCAAAACCTCACTTTTACTTTCTTAAATATTCAGTTTTGAGGTATATTAACATTTTGGATTGACCAAAAATACTGCAATTGTTTATGAATTACATTAAATCTCAAAAATACAACTTGCCTAATAATTGTGCACACAGTGTATATTGTACATTCACATCAGTGCCTAACCCTCAAAAGGAGCTTACAATCTAAGGTCCCTTACTCACATTCATACCAGGGGTGGACTGACAACTTATGGGGTCCTTGGGCAATAGGGGATCATGGGGCCCCCTGTGTCCATGCCCAAACTCAAAAAAGCCTATGAAAAAGGGTACCAGGGGCATCTCATGGGGCCCCCTACTGACCCTGGGCCCTCGGGCAGTGCCCGAGTTTCCAAATAGTCAGTCCGCCTCTGATTCATACATACATATATTAGGGCCTGTAATAAAAATCTTGTCTTTGAAATACAGTATTTCTGATCTCCTTGTGTTCGTTGCCTGCCTGTCAATCTGTATATCTGGCTTTCATTCTTTCCATGTCACTGATCTGCAACAAATGTGCTGACACTGAAGTAAAAATTCAGTAACTACATACTTTTTCCACGGATCACCATAACAGGCAGGCATCTAGCATTTTCAAAAAGGAAATGTTAACAAAGGCAGCCTACATTTTTTTCCCTTATAACAGGTTTTATTAAACTATAACAGATCTAACTGGGTAACATTTTTACAACATACAAAATAGTGAAAATATCTTCATAAAAAGGTTTCTACAGTGTGGTATATTGAATTTGAATTACTTTTATTATACATATTAGAATATTACATTGGTTATACTCTTTAACCACTTCCAGTCTGGGTCAATTTCTATAACCCTCTCCTACATGTAAAATAAAACAATGTTTTTGCTAGAAAACTACTTAGAATATATATAAAGCAGAGACCCTAGAGAACAAAATGATGTTGCATATTTTTAGGTCCCATAGTATTTGCAAATTAAAAAAAAAACTAAATAAAAAGCCCCAACACTTTAATGCACACAAAACACAATACCCAATTTAAAAAAAAAATTATAAAAAAGACAATGTTATGCCCAGCAAACAGACATCAAACATGTCACACTTTAAAATTGCATCTGCCCGTGGAACACCACCAAACTATGGTACCTAAAAATCCCCACAGGTGACACATTAAAAGCCTTTACGGGTTACATAGGAGCTCTAGTGCTAGAATTATTGCTCTCACTCTGACGTTTGTGGTTATATCTCACCTGTGTGGTGTGATTGCTGTTTACAAATATGTGCATTCGCATTTGTGGGCAATCATGGGCGGACAGGGGTGCTTTATATATATTTTTTTCATTATTTTCTTTAAAAAAAAAAAAAAAAAAGTTTACACTTTAAATTTCTCTTTTACAATTTAATTTTTCTTTAATTTTTTTTTTTATCCTATCACAAAAGATGAATAACATCCCATGTGACAGCATAGGCCGGGACAGGTCCTCTTTATGGAGAGATATGGGGTTTATTAGACCCCAGACCTCTCCTCTGGCCTCCAATGCAGCCAGTCAGACACAGATAGATCTAACTAGCTGCTAAGAGCCAGGTAAACATAGAACCGAACCAAACCAAGAAGTGACAAAATGCTTGTCTCTGCCAGATTCTGGCATCACACAGTGGGAGGAACATCAGTTCCTCTCATTATTTACTTGGAGCCTGATGCCGCTGGTCAAATCCTTACTAGGCTCTCAAATCATTTAGGAGAGCCCAGAAAAGGTGGCAGTGGGAGGATCCCTTCCGCCATCTGTAAAAGTAATCGAGCCACTCTTTAGCGGGTTTGATTACTTTTACCGCCTTCGAAATGGCTCATTGAAAACTGCAGCGATGACTGAGATATCACCCTTCCTATCTGGCGATGTACCGATATGTCGTTGGACATAGCAGAAGAATGCCATGTTTTGGATGACCCCTTCGTCAGGGGATGTTCAACTTCCAGATGGCAATTGCTGCAGCACTCTCCAGGTACATAATACTCAAACATTGTACTGAATGTACAGTATGTCGAAAATAATGAGAGTCAATCTGAGGCAGTAATTAAGTAGAATGCAACTCCTATCTGTCTCTGATGCGATAGATAATATAAGGTCTGACCTCAGAAAAAGTTAAGATGCTGTGGTGACAATTAGCCTATGAGTGGAACAGACAGATTGTTAACAGGGCTGCTAATAGCTGTACATTTGATACTGATCCATAGACTAAAACAAGTCAAATGGCTCCTTAAAAGCAAAATTCTTGCAATAGTTCTTTACTTCCCACTAAACTTACATACTCTCCCCAACATGCAGGAAATTTAAAAGGAGTACATAAACCCTTGTATATAATATATAGATCTACTGTATAGCTCCTATATTTTTGCATACTAGACTCTGTATATAGAGAATTCACTTGAGGGGGGCAGTGGTAGCTGCATCAGATAACAGTTCCCATCCCTCACCTGGCAGGTTATAATTTGCATAATGGTGGGCACCTTGCCAATCTAAAGCCGGCCAAGCATGACTTATTTTATTCCATTAACTATGAAAGTGAGTTGTACTCTATGTTACAAAATACAGCTGTCTCCACATTAGCGATTGCAGTAGAGGGGCATCACATAAAACAATCATTTTGCTTTTAGATGGAGATGTTCAGACTGTGCATTATTCCATGATTAGCAAACACTCCTGGATCAGAACCTGATAAAGGACGAATTCCCACCAGCCGCTATATTACAATGCAGTGGCTGGTATGCGGTGCGTTCCAGCCAGATTAGTGCAGTTCTGATGCACTGATCTCTGCGTATCCTACTATTCACTTTTTTTGTTTCAATTTCCCAGTGTTTTTTTTTTTTTTTTTTTACATATGGTACGTGACAGGAGTCCTTATGATTTCTGAGCACCGAAGTGTCAAGTATTTTGTCTTCCCTTGTTTAGACATTTCATAATTTTTAATTGGCCTGGACATGGAGCAAGGCAGTGGATTGCCTTGTGCTGTGCTAAAATATAAATAAAATTGAAAAAAAAAAAAAAATGCGTGCAGTACTTTTTTCACCACTTGCTACCATAAAGCAACCTGGCACATGAGGAGACCAGGCATTTTGCCTTTTCATTTGGTGGGACTGCGCTGAATTAGCCACCCAATGCAGTCCTTCCACATCTGGTGTGAATTGTAAGTCTCTTCGCTGATGGAATACAATACTTCAGTGTCAAATGTGTGGATGGGCAAGTCGGGTCTAAATTTTTTTTTTCATTCAACCTAATGATGTTAAATGGGGATGGTGAATACAGTTTTGCCCTCCTCCAGTCTGGGAATGCAGAATAGATCCACATTTTAAGGATAACAGAGTGAAACAAAAATAAACAAAAGTTACCACTGGTGGATTCTGACAGAACAGGGATAACTGAACAGCTTTTTTTTTTTTTACAATGCATCTTGAAAAATATATTTTATATTACACGAACATGCCAATGTACATAGGATTGTTATACCATACAGAATGCACTCAATATTAGAGTGATATGTCCAGTACTGTCAAAATATCTTTAGTGACATGATCCATGACTGAATATACAGTACATCTTTCATTTCCATTAACCAGTCCACATCATTAGGTTCTAGCACCAAGGAAAAATCAATTACACACTCAAAAGCTCAGTGTACATTGCACAGCATGACATCAATTTAATGAGCCTGGAAAAAATAAACCAGTCAAAAAAAAAAATGGAAAACAGTTTAAAAAATAGACCCAGATAAATGATTTACAGCATATTCAAACTGTATTTTTTCTTCCCTGTAAACAACTTTCTCTCAAGACGTACAGTCTGTAGTTAATATATAATGTGCTGGCCACAGGACGAGAGCAACAGTATTAAGTGATTCAAAATAATAAAGAAAGAGAACTGGCCATCTGTCATTCTACATGTGAGCATTATATGAGCGTAGTAAGTCCACTCCGGCCATGGATGGAACTGGGCATCAAAGTGGAAAGTCACTGGTCCAAGGATGTCACTATTAGGCCAGTTGCACACAGAATTTACTAATGTTTATATTCAAGATCTTATTGACAGAAAGATCCCAAGTAAAATGTTCCGCTAAGACCTTGCGTAAACACGCGTATAGGTGCGTAAAAGTGTGTAAGCCTATGGACGAGTAAAATTCTTTTTTCATTGCCTTCATATGTACGAGAGTAAATTAAGGCCCTCATAAGGAACATTTTCTATTTTTGTTTTATGGCTCTCTACTCATCACTGTGTTAACTGATATTTACTCTGTTGTGTGCATTGTTCCATAAACAACAATGCATCCAATTTCAAATCCGTAAAAAAGTGGAGACTTTTACTCCCGTGTGCAAGAGGCCTAAGGGCCTGTTCACACTAGAATGAAGTGTGGGAAAGACAAGTTCCCATGCGGCTTCCCACACCGCATTCCAATCGCACTGCCCTTGCCATCTGCTGCAGGTGTTAGTGCAAAGTTAGCGACACCCTAAACACAGGTCACAAGCGCAGTGCATTTGCCCGCACTGGATTGCATGGTACAAAAGTACCATATGTTCCGATTGCAGTGTGTTTCAAAAAGTAGTGCATGCACTACTTTTGGTGCAGTGCAGCGAGATTTCAGCCCATTCAAAATGAAAGGGGACTGAAATTGCCTGCACAAACCTGCATGTGAATTGCACAGGAACCACACAGCATTACCGTGTGATTCACATGCAGTTCCTAGTGTGAAAAGGGGAAGCTCCACTTATCTGCCGCCTCCCCCTCCACTGCCACGTTTGGTACTTTTTCGGGGGAGAGGGGGAGCGGGTACCTGGTTTTGACAGGTACCCGCTACCATTTCCAGCTGAGTTTGCCGCAGCCCCCCCCCTCCCTCCCGCAGTCTTCTGGGACACTTTACAGGTCCCAGGAGTCTGCCGGACCATTCAGGAGGCGCAGTGTAACTCACATATGCTGAGTGGGCACCCGGCTGTGAAACCACAAGGTGTCACAGCCAGGTGCCCACAGTTGAGATGCTGGCATCAGGGGGAGAAAAGGGACAGGAGGGACAGCACAAGTGAGCACATCGAAGGACTCTGGGACAGGTGTGTGTTTATTAAAAGTCAGCAGCTACAGGTTTTGTAGCTGCTGACTCTCAATAAACACAAAAATGGCTGGAGAAGGTAGAAGCACAATTAAAAAAGGGTTAAAGCAGACTTGCAAGCAAAAATGTTAAATGTCAGCATCTCATCTTATATTCTACCTAACTCTTGTAGACTGTTAATATACAGTGCGATCTGTATGAATCGGGTGAATGTATTTTCCATTGTCAGTTAGTTATGAATCAGCTGCAAGAAAGTAAATATTGCTGTTCCTCTAGGTCAGGGGTCTCCAAACATTCTAAGCAAAGGGCCGATTTACTGTCCTTCAGACTTTAGGGGGACCAGACTGTAGCCAGTGGGAGTAGAAAATGACCTGGCATCAGTGCCCGATCATTGGTTTTAAAGGGAGGTATAGTGCCCCATTGTTGATATTAGTAAGAAGCAGAATTCCCCATTGATGGTGTCAGTAGGGGGAATGGTGCTCCATCATTGGTGACAGTTGGTGGAATAGTGCCCCAAGGGCCAGATAAACTCAAACAAAGGGCCACATCTGGCATCCGGGCTGGAGTTTGGCACTACTCTAGGTCAGCATTTCATAAACTACGGCTTGGGACCCAAACTGGGTTACAAATGTGTCTGTGATGGGTCGTGCCATTTGACTGTGTAGACTAGTTTTTCCAAAACATGAAATCAGAGAATCAGCGGTGATGATCCCATGATATAGTACATGGACTACATTTAGTATGCTCCCCAGGGACAAATGGCCAGTACACAGACTTCTTGCATTCTGGGCATTTGTCCCTGGTTGCATACTGCCCTAAACATTGTGGCCTATTGCATGTATGGTGCTGAACAGTACACCTGTGCCCCATAAATGCCAGAGCCCACATGCAGAGGCTAATTGCCCAGTGTACATGGGGCCTTACCATGATACAGAAAATAAAATTCCTTCATGATTCCACACAGTCACCAAGCTTAATCCCTTTGATCACAATATTGCTTACAGATTTTAGTAGTTAGTAATGTCAAAAACAATTACATTTAAAAATGTACTATGGAATACTGGAAGAATCTTCTTTATGTAAATTATATCCATTAGTCCTCTGTACAGTCCATGAGATTAAACATACATTTTTTCAAATCTTTATACTGGTTTTGGATATATTTCATTACAGTAAAATTACGCTGCCTCTACAGCTTTCTCCAAGCTGAATAACCCTACATTTTTCACTGTAAGATTTGCCATCCCTTTTAACAATTTAGTTGGCTCACTCCCATCCCTCACTAAAAATACTATGTACGTTTCCTTATGAGGTGCCCCAAGTTTGACCCCATATTCTAGATATGACATAACAAGCAATTCATACAGAATACTATACAATATAAGCATCATATATTTAATCTCCCTTTTTATACATCACGAGATGTTGTTTTTGAAGGTGCTGCTTGGCATAGAGTTCTGAGTTTATTCCTAACCAGTATTCTCAAGTCCTTCCCTATCTCTGCCCAACTGTATTAAAAGTGGAGCTTCGGGTTCCCCCCAAAAAATTAAAAGTCAGCAGGTACAACAGTTACAAATACTTTAGCTGCTGACTTTTATTATAAGGGCACTTACCTGTCCGGGGTCCAGTGATGTTCTCACCTGAGCCGATTCTTCAATTGGCTTCCGGTGCTGGTGCCGCATCTTCAGTAAGGGAACCTGGTAGTGAAGCCTTGCGGCTTCACAGCCACTTTCCTACTGCACAAGTAAAGCTGCGCTCTGTGAATGGGCCGAAGTAAAAGTGCATAATATGGCAGTGAGGGGAGGCAGACAGGTGGAATTTCCCCTCTTGGGTGGAGTTCCGCTTTAATGTATAGGGAGTAATGCTATTCCCCAACCTATTGACTTTTGTTGAGCTGAGGGGTAGAGCTAATGCCACCTACAAAACATATTTCGTCTGATTCAGCAGGAATCAGGGGAAATTTTATCCATGTATGGAGAATTGTAGGTTATTTTCACACAGGCAGATAGCTTGTGGTGTTCAGAGGCGGCTAAAAGCTCTCTCTGAATGCACCTGCATTTTATTCTATAGGCACCTAAAAACTAATTTGTCTGCAGCCACAGATTTATCAAAAATGCCCTCCATGGGCACACACAGTCTGCTTCCAAGGCAAGTCAGAGGTTTTATTTTATTTATTTGAGGTACTTGTATAGTGCCGTAAATTTATGTAGCGCTTTACATATACACATTGTACATTCACATCAGTTATTTGCACTTAACGTCTCAGCAGTGATGTTACATAGGTAATACAAGTCATACAGCCACCACTGAAGCTGCTGCTGTGTGCATGCAGTGTTTAGATCTACTAGTAAGAATCAAGTGATTTTTCACCCCTGGCCACCCACGTGAATATAGCCTTAGTACTTGCAAAGTGGCCAGCTTAAACGCAGTAATGTTTAAAGGTTCATACCCTTACAGTAAGCCCTAACAATATGCAACCCCCCCCCCCAAAAAAAAAAAAACCCTAACTAGCAGTATTTGTACTATTGTTCATCCATGGCTCAGCATCCATCCCTGTATGAATTTAAAACACATGAGTGGGCATGAGGATTCATGCAGACACTGTATCTGTCAAACTGTCATTGATTTTGAACAGGCTGCTAGACGCAGCTGTATGGAGCATCTTCCGGGTGCCTGATGTACAGGCCTCTGTGTCTGTGCAAATGAGCTCTAATGCAAAGTAAAACAAGTATATCTTCAAGATAAAAAACAAAAAAAAACTAGCACGTTTACCAGGTATGCTGTTACCTAGCAAGTTCAGATGCAACCCCATGGTTTTACTGCCAATGCCTATTTGTAAAGTGATACTTAACACTTTTTAAATCCTCCCCCCCACAAAAAAAAAACCACCACACACACACACACACACACACACACACACACACACACACACACACGCGCGCCATACTTACCTGCTATGTGCACCTGCTCTCCTCTTCTCAGGTCCCCAGCCAGTGATTCTGGCTCCTTCCCCGAGCAGTGTGCCCCCATAACAAGCTGATTGCTATGGGGGCATTGGTACATGCTCGTCCCGAGCTCTGCATCCATAAGACACGGCAGAGCAGGACTCAGCCCTGTTCCCTCCTCACAGGCTGTGATTGACAGCAGAGGAAGCAAATGTGTCTCAGCCAATGAGGAGGGAGAAACTCGGGAAAGCCAAGTCTCCCGTGCACAGAATTTTTACCTTCATACATACAATGCAAAAAAAACCTTAAGCCTTTCGAATCACTTTAATCTTTCTAAAAAGAACAAATTTACTAAAGATTTATTAATCATGTTTACCAAAGTAGTGCATTTCAGCTTCAAAGGCAAATTTCTGTCAAATTTTCAGAATTGTAGATGCAATACGTTTAAGTATCAGTTATGCAGGCCATACATTGGTTGAATTCTGAACAAATTTTCTTTCGAAAGTTGATTTCGAAATTTGACCAAGCCTTCAATTTCACCTTGTGTTGCTACAAAAAAGTATTTTCGTGGCCAAGAATTTTCTTTTCTTTCCAGGTCACAGCTCATGCTCATTTCTTTTTCCATTATATTTCTTGCATGATTCCCCCATCATGGATTAGAAATTTGTTCGTTTTTCAAAAGAATTTCCAACATACCGATCACTCAAATTCGATGGTCACATGAAAAACGTCCGTTTCTGTGGCCCACTAATGGTGCGCAATTCAAACGAAAATTCTTAGAAAAGATTTTCGGAAGAAAATCCACAGTGAGCCACACACTAGAGGTCTCTTATTTTAGTGTACAAAAAAAAAAAAGAAAAAAAAAAAAAAGGGGGTTGAAAGGTAGTTGTATATTTCATACCATTAGCATAATCCACCATCAAAGAACAATGGAAAACAACATTCTCCTATTCTTCACAATTGCAGTGATACCAAAACCATGTATGTCATTTGTTGTTTGTACCTGTAGTAGAGCCCAGGAACTGCAGAGCACATTTTGTTTTTTTTATTCTGCCTCAACACACTAATCCCTGATCTAGATAAAACCCTGATCTAGCTATTTTTTTTTTTTTTATATGTTTGGTTGCAGATGAACCACATACTTACTGCCCTTTCAACCACTCCCCCTTTTTCTCCAGAAGCAGTGGCCAAGGGACCATCCAAATGAATGGGGTTGCAAGGGTCCTGGAACACTGTGCAATGTGCGTAGTTTTTGCATGCTAGACCAGGGTTCAAGGGGTAAAGCAGGCAGTGAGGAGATGATACAACAGCTCCTTGCCACCTGTCAAATGCTGACCAAACGAGACCAAAGCAAGTGTGGACGAGCCCTAAAAGTGAACATAGGCTACATTTTAGAATTGCTTGATTCCCCTTTTGATGCTTTCTGATACACAAAGGGAAATAAAAATGTGGTTTGTGTAAACGGTTAGCATAACATTTTAGGCTTTCTTCACATGGCATTCAGCGTGTATAAGAGAATAGTGATGAGCAAGTTTTATGAAGCTTTCATTGAGCTTTTGCCAAGCATTTGCAAAGCTGTCAGCAAGCGTTGAGCAGCTTCCTTGAAGCCTTTACAAGCACCCGTCAGCTCAGTTTGGAAAGGTTAAACACAAATCCCAAAAATGGTGTTAACTATCACTTTAAAGTAGTAGTAAACCACAGTTTTAAAAATAAAATGCAATTCAACTGCATAATGTGCTAGTATGCATCACATGCTAGCACATTATGAAATACTTACCTTAGAACGAAGCCCTCCAGTGGTGCACTGTCATTGCTGATAGGGCTTCCATCTTCACCCGCTCTTCCTTCTGAGTTCATGAGCTCTGGCTGTGTCACGGGAGTCACAGGTCACAGCACAGTGCTCTGAAGGAAGCGCATGTATTGGCTGCCAAAAAGAGCGAATATCTCCAGCGCTGAGCAAACTATTGGCGCTTTATAAATACTGTATAATAATAATAATAAGCGGTGCACGTCCTGATCCTCCCAGCACAATACCGGTCCCACAACCCCCACGCTCCAGTGGCTTGTTCCTGATGTCACCATGCCCAGAGCAGGCTCCATAGACCAAGAACAGTCCACTGCTGGACCGTGGGGAATCACGGTTTTCTGGAGGATCGAGGGATCGGGTGAGTATGAGCTTTCTGCTCACGCCAAGACAAAACGAGCAGTTGACCTGTATAGTGCGGCACACAGCTCCACTGAATGGGAAAAACGTTTTTTGCCCGGAGATGAGCTTTAAGGCCAAACCACATTACAATACTCTTAACATCTGCTCAGCATAGGCTTTAGCCCCCATTCAATATTGAACATGAGCATTTTCAGGACATTTTGAAGCTTTGTCAATCCTTTCACATGAAATCATGTCTTTTTCCATGTGTTTTCAAGCTTCAGCCATTTTTGTTTTGATGTTTACAAAGCAGTATCACCTGTGATGTCATACAGTATGCGATCTTGTTTATATTTACTTTGTTTTTTCTGTGTAGTGTCTTGCGATGTTAGAGCTCCTGAGCCATGCTCACCGTGCCGATTTCTTCCCAGGCCCTCTTGCCACAGTTCTTGTAATGGGTATCACTGGAGTTATAGAGGTTTTTGTAGGTTCTTAGGTGGATAAAAGTCTCCAGCATAGATACTTGTGGATCCTCCATTTTGCTCACAGACCCGAGGTTGCTAGGTGGAGGAGACCAGTTAAGTACAAAAATGCACAAAAAGACACACTAAAACGCTTGTGTCACACATTTTCAGGTTCTCCCATTAAAGCCTACAGGGCCAAAATTGTGTAATTCTGACAAAAAAAAAGCGCATATACTTTTTTGCACAAGAGCCCAACGGATGATCTCGACCTGGTGAGGCCTACCACCGTCTACCATGACACAACCCTGCCCTGACCCGAAGCCCATCCGACGACCCCCAAAACACTTCCACAGCTGACGTCCACCCCTCATCTCCTCAAGCCAAACCTCACTCCCCAATCTGGGACTGACACAAACTGGAACTTGCAGCTTGACTACCCTTGTCCACAACTGACCGAACTGAACTCTACCCATCCGGATCCTAAGCACGAGAACTCTTGTTATGGAAAGTTACAACTACGAGATACACCACTGCACGCTAGACTATCTACAACCAAGCACCCTGAGAAACTTTCCACCTCATTTGTCCGCCACTCCGTTTACCCTCCTAAAATGCTACCTGTACTCCTCCTCCTCATACTCCTCTCCTCCGTTCCCAAAATCTTCTCTCTATCCCTCTGCTCCTCCCAAACCACTATACATCGCGCCCTCACTGCTTCCATCTCCCCACTATGGCTCTCACCACCTCCTCCTGATACTCCACTCTACCACTAACCCGAACGCCACCACTGGTAGTCTCACACGCTCTTGTACATCCCGCTCCCATGCCACCTTTCTCACCCTTCTCCTAACCGCGGGGGACATCTCCCCGAACCCTGGTCCTCCACCACCTCACTCACCCACAAGGCACCCTCCTACTTCCACAAACTGCCGCAACCCCCTCAACCTAATACCAGTCCCCCTGCTCCCCAAAACCACCCCTCCGTTTTCGTGTGTACTCCTGAACACCCGTTCAGTTTGCAACAAACTTACCGCCATCCACGTCCTCAGTCTCCCGCTCCCTCAACCTCCTAGCTATCACCGAAACCTGGATCCAATCCACCGACTCTACCACCCCTGCGGCACTCTCCTATGGAGGTCTCACCTGGACCCACTCACCCAGACCCAGCGGTCGAAAAGGTGGTGGGGTTGGTTTGCTCCTGTCACCGCTGAGCACCTTCCAAGTCCTCCCAAACCCCCCTCTCTATCCTTCTCCTCCTTTGAGGCCCACTGCATCCGACTATTCTCTCCAATCTCCCTGAGGATTGCAGTAATCTATCGGCCTCCTGGACCCGTGTCCCGCTTCCTCGACGACTTCTCCGCCTGGTTACCCTTCTTTCTCTCCTCCGAGTTGCCCACCATCATCCTCGGAGACTTCAACATCCCTATCAACATCAATAACCCGGCTACATCCCAACTCCTCCACTTAACCTCTTCTTTTGCACTCGCACAGTGCATACAGTCCACCACCACAACCTCATCACCTTCTCCGTCTCCTTGTCCTCTAACACCTACAAACGTCAAACTATCACCAGCTGAAACCTCCGCAACCTGAACCCTGCCCCCTTCCACTCTGCAGCTGACCAACTTTACAACAGTATCCTTCCCCTGTCCTGCCCTGACCTGGCCACTACTGTTTATAACAACTCGCTGTCAGCCGCTCTTGACTCCTTAGCACCCCTAACCACACGAAACATTAGACCCCGTCCGCTTCAACCCTGGCAGAATGACCATACCAAAAATCTCAAGCAAAGCAGCCGTGCGCTGGATCGTTTATGGCACAAAAGCAGATCCCAACAAACGTTCACCCGATATAAATCCACCTTCCTCACCTACACTTCCTCCCTCCACGCTGCCAAGCAAGCCTACTTTGTAACCCTCATCAATACCCTCTCCTCCAGTCCTCGCCGGCTCTTCTCTACTTTTAACTCTCTATTCTCTCTCCCCCCACCCCCACCCAGTACCTCACTCACCGCCCATGAGATTGCTAACCACTTCCAAAGCAAGATCGACGCAATTCGCAGGGGCATCACCACTGCTCAGACTTCCGCCCCACCTAGCATCCCTCACACGAAAACCCCCTCAACACTCCTCTCCTTCGACCTCGCCACTGTCCAGACCTCCACCCCGCCCAACATGCCTCACACTAAAACCCCCTCAACACTCCACTTCTTTGACCCTGCTACCACTGAAGAGGTCACTAAGGTCTCCTCTGAAGCTCGCCTTACCACATGTCCCCTTGACCCTGTCCCCACACAACTCCTACGATCACCCTCCTCCTCCATCCTACGCTCCCTCACTCACATCTATAATCTATAATCACTCCCTCTCTACTGGCACATTCCCCTCCCCTCTGAAGCATGCGCACATCACTTCCATACTTAAAAAACCCTCCCTGGATCCCACCGACCTAACAACCTTAGACCCATCTCCCTACTGCCATTTACATCCAAACTCCTTGAGCGCTTAGTCTATAACTGCCTGAGTTCCCACCTCACCGACAACAACCTCCTTGATCCCCTACAGTCTGGCTTCCGTCCCCTACACTCCACCGAAACCGCCCTATTCAAACTCACCAACGACCTGCTAACCACCAAAGCTAATGGCCACTACTCAGTGCTCCTACTCCTCAACCTCTCCGCGGCCTTCGACGCGGTCGACCACCCACTCCTCCTCAAAAAACTATACTCTCTTGGCCTCAGAGACTCTGCTCTCTCCTGGCTCTCTTCCTATCACAGCGCTTCTTCAGTGTTACCTATAACGCTGCCACCTCCTCCTCTCTGTTGGGGTCCCTCAAGGTTCTGTCCTCGGGCCCCTTCTCTTCTCCATCTACACCTCCTCCCTTGGCCAACTGATACACTCCCATGGCTTCAACTACCATCTCTATGCCGATGACACAACTCTATCTCTCTACCCCTTGCCTCACCTCTTCAGTCTCCGCCCGAATCACTAGCCTTGTGAACGACAGACTGGATGTCACTCCACTTCCTCAAATTAAACCTCTCCAAAACCGAGCTCCTAGTGTTCCCCCCAGCCCGCATCCGCCCCCCGACTTCTCCATCACGACCAACAACACCACCATCATCATCCCCACCCCGCAAGCCAGAGTACTAGGTGTCATTCTAGACTCCAATCTGTCTTTCCAGCCCCAGGTCCAATCGCTGACAAATTTATGTAGACTCCACCTCCGCAACATCTACAAAGTATGTCCGTTCCTAACCCCAGAAACTACAAAGCAACTCATTCAACCCCTTATTATATCACGACTTGACTACTGTAACTCCCTCCTCTCCGGCCTACCTCATCACAAGCTATCCCCACTTCAGTCTATCCTGAATTTTGCAGCCAGACTCATCCACCTTACTAACCAATTTGTATCCGCCACCCCCCGCTGCCAATCCCGCCACTGGCTTCCGATTGCCCAATGGATAAAATTAAAAATACTAACACTGACATACAAAGCTGTTCATAACACTGCCCCAAACTACATCACCAATCTGATATCCATTTACCACCCAAAACGTACTCTCCGCTCCTCACAAGACCTCCTAATCTCTAGTTCCCTGGTCTCCTCCTCCCAGGCTCATCTCCAGGACTTCTCCAGGGCTTCCCCCATCCTCTGGAACTCACTACCCTAATCCATCAGACTGTCACCTACCCTCCTCACCTTTAGGCGCACCATGAAAACCCATCTCTTCAGGGAAGCCTACCCCGCCCTCACCTAATTGCTGATCTCCTCCACTCTTCCTTCCACTCCATCCCCCACAGCTATTTCCTCCTGTACCACTATCCCATTCCTCCTCGATTGTAAGCTCCAAGGAGCAGGGCCCTCAAACCCCTCATGTATTGTATTGTTGCTGTGCTGTCTTGTGTACTGTCTCCCATTATGATGTACAGCGATGAGCAAACTGTTGGCGCTATATACATACTGTATAATAATAATAATTCTCAAATAGTGACAGGGAGAAGATCCCCATTCATGGTCAACAGGGGGTAGAGGTTGCAGCTGCTAGAGCACGATACATGTTCCACCCTAAATATGAGTGGAACATGTAGCATGTTCCAAAAGGTGAACTTATTTAATTTGGTTTCATACTTGACTGTAAGGTGCAGGATATAAAAGAACTAAAATATTCACTGAAGTTAGCACTTGAATCCTGCCAAATACAATAAAAAAGGTAGTTTGCATGGATTGCCAAAATGGAATGTTTAGTTAGGGAACTGTATAATTCAGTGCAATTTTACAGCCCTGGCCAAAAGTTTTGAGAATGACACAAAATACTAATTTACCCGCAAGGAAACACATGCAGTCATCATTGCGTTTCACAACAAGGGATTCAAAAGCCAAGGATATTGCACGTACATCAACTATTTATCGGATCATCAAGAACTTCAAGGAGAGGGGTTCAATTGTTGTGAAGAAGGCTTCAGGGTGCCCAAAAAAGTCCAGCAAGAGCCAGGACCGTCTCCTAAAATTGATTCAGCTGCGGGATCAGGGCACTGCCAGTTCAGCGCTTGTTCAGGAATGGTAGCAGACAGATGTGAGTGCATCTGCAAGCATTGTAAGGCGAAGACTGGAAGGATTGCCTGGTATCAAGAAGGACAGCAAAGAAGCCACTTCTTGCCAGGAAAATTATCAGGGACAGACTGATATTCTGCAAAACGTACAGGGATTGGACTGCTGAGGACTGGGGTAAACTCATTTTCTCTCATGAATGCCCTTTCCGATTGTTTGGGGAATTCGGAAAAAACCTTGTCCAGAGAAGAAAAGTTGAGCGCTTCTATCAGTCCTCTGTCATGCTAGCAGTAAAGCATCCTGAGACCATCCATGTGTGGGGGCACTTCTCATCCAAGGGAGAAGGTACAAAAAACACATTCTCCAGGAGCAACTTCTCCCAACCATCCAAGAACAGTTTGGTGACAAACAATGCCTTTTCCAGCATGATGGAGTACCTTGCCATAAGGCAAATGTGATAATCAAGTGGCTTGGGGAACAAACCATCGAAATTTTGGGTCCATAGGCAGGAAACTCCCCAGACCTTAATTGAATTGAGAATTCATAGTCAATCCTCAAGAGGCAGAAGAATTAAAAAAAAAAAACAAAAAAAAAACAACACCACACAAAAATTCTGACAAACTCCAAGCATTGATTATGCAAGAATGGGCTGCCATCAGTCAGGATGTGGCCCAGAAGTTGAATGAGAGCATGCCAGTGTGAATTGCAGAGAAGGGCCAACACTGCAAATATTGACCTCTTTGCATAAATGTAACCGCTTGCCCTCTGCCCTATAGCAGAAATACTGCTACAGGGCGGCAGGGTGCGCAAAATCATGTATATATACACACACGTGATTTGCATTCTGGGTAGGGGGTGAGTGTGTGTCGCACTACCCGTGCCGCTATTGGAGGCTAGAGGTGTCAATCACTGGGTCACGGCCAGTTACAGCGATAGTCGGGGAAAGCTAACAGGGGAGAGACCTGTGTGTAAACAACACAGGTCTCTCTCCAGTCAACATGGAAATGCTGTTTTGTATCTCTGCACAGCAGAGAGATACAAAGAAGCATGTCTCCCTAGTAAAACAATGTACACAGTAAACCACACACAGCACACAGTTAACCCTTTGATCACCCCAGATGTTAACCCCTTCCTGCCCAGTGTCATTAGTACAGTGTCAGTGCTTTTTATTAGCACTGATCACTGTATTAGTATCACTAGGGATGTCAGTGGCAGTTTCCACCCAGTGTCAGAATGCCAGCAGAAGTCCTGCTATAAGTCACTGATCGCCGCCTTTACTAGTATAAAAAAATAAAAATTTCAGTATATATACACACACACACCATCATTTGTAGATGGTATAACTTTCACGTAAACCAATCAATTTACACATTTTGAGAAATATTTTAGCAAAGACATGTAGCAGAAAACATTTTGGCCTAAATATATGAAGAAATTAGATTTTTTATTGGATAGGTCTTATAGCAAAAAAAAAAAAGTTATTTTCAAAATTGTTGACTTTTTTTGTGTATACAAAACAAAACCAAATAAAAACGCAGAGGTGATCAAATACCACCGAAAGAAAGCTCTATTTGTGGGAAGAAAAAAAAAGGACATAAATTTCATTTATGTACAGTGTTGCAGGACTGCACAATTGTCCTTTAAAGTAACGCACCACCGTATTGCAAAAAAATGGTCTGGTCAGGAAGGGGGGGGGGGGGGGGGTAAATCCTCTGGACGGCAAGAGGTTAATGTAATTGTCAATAAAAGTCTTTGACACTTATGAAATGGTTGTAATTATATTTCAGTAAACCATAGTAACATTGGACAAAAAGATCTAAAAATGCTGAAGCAGATGACTTTGCGAAAATAAATATTTGTGCCATTCTAAAAAATGTGGCTGTACATTTACGGTACTTTAAAACAGCACAGGTGATTATCCTAAGAAAATCTGTAAATCGTAGAAAACAGTCACCCTATGAAACAAAGACAAAAATAGCATACATGTCTTTGTCTACTATATTCCTGTTGTATCTTTTCCTAGTAATGAATCGCCATTTCCATGGCGAGCAGCAACAGGGCGACAAAACTGACATGCCTACTTATATCTGCTAAAAGAGAAACAGAGGATAGAATTTTCTACCCCCAGCAAACAAAACCTGTAGTCAACAAGTACACATACCACTAGGCTATGCCAAGAATGCACAAATCCTTCTGCAAAGGCTGAGAGCTGGACTAATCATTCATCCGGACCATAAAAAAGAAAACAACTTGGTTAACCATTCATCAACCTATCGAATTCCTCAGGCACAGCACTGTAATGAAAAGAAGAATTTGAAGTTAAAACTTCTGAAAAAAAAAAAAAAAAAAAAGGCTTGGTGAGATTTTTCATGTAATAATCCAGCACAAAGCCAGCATGGCCCAACTGTTTCCCTTTCAATACACAGCAATAATTGTGGTGCTAACAAATATCGCAGAGGCCTAGGGCTTTGTAATTCTTTTCAAACACAATTTTATTAGTACAACAAAAGCCACAGTTCTTTTGAGCACGAAGGCTGTAGGTACATTTGCAATATAAACATACAGTGTTCAAGTTGTACAACCACTTCCCTCCTGACTACTTCAGGTCTGTTGCATATTAACACAAAATGTACACACTTTTAAATCCATTTATATAGGACTTCAAAACATCAAGATGGCATTGGGATGAAGCTACTCAGGCAATTGAAATAACGAACGATTCATCATTAGAGGGGAAAAAAAAAAAAATCTAATTTTTAATGGCCAAACACTCAATAACCCTGCAGCCAATTTATGGGTGATGCTCTGCCAGCCATCGATTAATCGATTTTCTTTCCTTACACCATTGTTTTTTTTATATTATGCCTTTAAACATCACACACAAAAGTGATATTAAAGGCAAATAAAAACATGTCATACTTAACTGATCTGTGCAGTGGTTTTGACCCTCCTCTTCTCAGGTCCCCCGCTGGTGCTCCTGGTCCCTCCCTTCTGCCGAGTGCCCTCAGAGCAAGCGGCTTGCTATGGGGGCACCCATGCTTGCTCCTAAGCCACTGCTCTGCATGTCCATTCCTACACAGACCCACGGCTTGGCCCCACTCCCCCTCTCCTAATTGGCTCACTGGCTGTGATCGACAGTAGAAGGTGCCTATGGCTCCCACTGCTGTCTCAGACAATGAGCACGGAGAGTCCCCAGAGAGCTAAGGCTCTCGTGCACATTGCTGGATCGCGATGGGGCTCAGGTAACTAATAGGGGGGCTCTTGCACAGGGAAGGATTTTTACCTTCAGCCTTTAGAGCCACTTTAAATGAAGTTGTTGTAAAATTAATTCTTCAGTTCCTTAGCTGCTTCTAAGAAAGGCCATTGACAATGAGAAAAGGGAGGCACATCGATATTGAGTCTTCTTCCCACAGTTATGTATATCCTGTTTTATTATGGCAGCCAGTGTCACCTGTTCTACAATGTAGATGTCAATAGCTGACTAAAATACCTGTTATATAATAACATCTGTTGTAGAAAGAAAAAAAGAAGTACACCAATTAGAACAAAAGTTATTTAATAAACACACCAATTCTCTAATACACAATGTCCTCTAGTGATGTGACCCAGTAAAAGTGGTTTGGCCAATCACACCCAAATCAGTGACACAGTCTAGTTAGGCAATATGTCACATAGTTTTACACTGAGTCAAACACTGTATCATAAAACAAATCATTTGTTACTCTTGTTGTAAGCTACTGGGCAAACATAAGATAATGTGAAAAATTAATAAACATTTAAAACTGGAATATAAAAATAGACTTAAATACAACTGTATTTATGGGACCATATTATTCCTTCACTGTCCTTTAAAACCCCAAAATCTGACCAATCCATTAATCAAGGAGTTCTTAAACGGTTTAAATCAGAGGACCCAAGCAGGGAAATTGAGTTACTGTACTGTTAGAAAAGCACAAACTTTACAAATTTAATTCTGTAAAAACTAGTGTTCTTTGTGACACAACTTGTTTAGTAAATGCGACACCCCATCACAAACAGGCCCATTACATAATTTTGACCACAATCCATAGTTTAAAGCCCTAGTGTTGGGCTGAAACTAGTTTTTTTCCCTCAGTCCTCTCTTCCAACCACCCCAATAGGCTTTTTTTCCCCCCTTAACTTGTTCTAGAAAAATTCCCTTAAGCCCCCCCATATACCCAGTCGCTGTCAATTCCTGGTGCGGAGGACCGCAAATCCAGTGGTGCAATGAAGTACTGGATCTTTAGTACCCTACCATCCCCCTGTGATGTCAATTCTGTTCTGGATCCTGAGAGAACCCCACCTCTGGAATTCCAATAGAAAGTGTCTTGCAAGCATTGAGGAGAACACTTGAACAACCAAAGCAGGAAGGAAACAGGACGAGAAGACTCCAGGGCAGCAGCATTAAGTGATCTCCGCTTACGTCCCTACTTTGGAAAAAATATAAAATTATAGTTATGGGCAATTGTTCGTTTAGGTGTAGGGGCAAAGAAAAGCAGATTAATTACCAGATCTTCACCACTGCTAGACTGGTCTCTGCAGCATCCTCTCCCCTGTGCCCCACCGGTCTAAGTTCCTGATGTCATCAAGACCAATGTCAGGTCCACGTAAGGATGCTGAGGGGTACTTCATATGAGCTGATCTCAATACCAATGTCATACAGTACATGCCAATATAAAAAAAAAAAAAATTGATTCCCATCTTTTATGAATGCCTATGCTGGCTCTATATGGTCCCACTATATGATGGATGTAGCCACTCTTCTTAAAATCTTAATAACCAGGCCATATTCAGCAGTTTCTGTCTGCATTAGTTACCCTTACCAACTAAAATAATTTTTTAAAAGGGGACATAAATACTTCTATTAAATTACCAAAGAGACTATAGGTGTTTTCAGGAGTTTACAGGCATATGAGCTTAAAGGCAGAGGAAAAAAACCCAAACCCTTTAGGTTTATTTTCTGTCTGTAAACTCATATTCCTGCACACTCCTGAAAACACCTATAGTGTGCATGAACACATAGGCTAACATGGAGGGGAATTAACAAGCAGAGAAAACAAAGTTTGAGAACAAGGTAGGGGCAGCATCTTTGAGCTGCAGAGTGTATGAGGCCTTCGAGGAGGAGAAATAAAGCTCAAACGCCTGTAAAAGCAGCTTTTTATTTCAGCTGTAGTGTGCATGAGCCCTAATATTGTCCACAAAGTATGTAATCCAGTCCAAAAAAAAAAGGTTTATGTGCAAATAATAAATGATTATAATCTCAGTTAAAAAGTTTATGTGCAAATGAAAAGATCCAGAATTTATGGAAAGTCCCGGCTCTAGCGGAAGAAATAAATCCAGCGATAAAGTGCAAAAAATGCCAATCAAGGTGCTTCAGTGCTAAAGTGCAACTCTCATGCAAAGCAGCTTACCAAATACAGAGGTCTTACACACAGGAGATCTAAGTGCACTTATAGATATAAAAAGGTAAGTGATTCCACCACCCAGTTCAGGATGCCATTAGTCTAATGAGGATTACAGACCAGGGACTCCAGTATCACATATCATTCACATCCATATGCACCGGTTAAGAGGTAAAGAATAGGAGAAGCCACATAGTGAAGTAAACTCTGATCAAATCTAATAATGGGATATTGTACTTACAAATTCAGCAGCATTTCAAATAGAATATTGAACAGTACAGTCCGCTCCCAGCACCGCCGCGGGCTTCAACGGCATGTGCGTGCGATGACGTCACAAGATCAGCTCCACATGATGCGTTTTCCCCGAAAGTGTGTCTTCAGGAAAGGAGGCTGGAAGGATCCACTCGAATGCCTGATTGACATCTGGCTCAACCTCTCAGTGCATGACATAGAGGAAGCCAGATGGCTTCCGCTCACTACTCAGCAGAGTGTTCCAGCAATTGCTGGAGAGAAAAAGCACACAGAAGTAACTGACAGTCAACTGCTCTGCTCTCTGAGAAGATTGAAAGTTGAGTGATTTGCAACCATCTGATCATTCAGTTCTCAGGCTTGGAGCCTGTGGGGGACAGCTGTGGCATGGAGGTAAGTACAGTCAGGTCCATAAATATTGGGACATCGACACAATTCTAACATTTTTGGCTCTATACACCACCACAATGGATTTGAAATGAAACAAACAAGATGTGCTTTAACTGCAGACTGTCAGCTTTAATTTGAGGGTATTTACATCCAAATCAGGTGAACGGTGTAGGAATTACAACAGTTTGCATATATGCCTCCCACTTGTTAAGGGACCAAAAGTAATGGGACAATTGGCTTCTCAGCTGTTCCATGGCCAGGTGTGTGTTATTCCCTCATTATCCCAATTACAATGAGCAGATAAAAGGTCCAGAGTTCATTTCAAGTGTGCTATTTGCATTTGGAATCTGTTGCTGTCGACTCTCAAGATGAGATCCAAAGAGCTGTCACTATCAGTGAAGCAAGCCATCATTAGACTGAAAAAACAAAACAAACCCATCAGAGAGATAGCAAAAACATTAGGCGTGGCCAAAACAACTGTTTAGAACATTCTTAAAAAGAAGGAACGCACCGGTGAGCTCAGCAACACTAAAAGACCCAGAAGACCACGGAAAACAACTGTGGTGGATGACCGAAGAATTCTTTCCCTGGTGAAGAAAACACCCTTCACAACAGTTGGCCAGATCAATAACACTCTCCGGGAGGTAGGTGTATGTGTGTCAAAGTCAACAATCAAGAGAAGACTTCAGCAGAGTGAATACAGAGGGTTCACCACAAGATGTAAACCATTGGTGAGCCTCAAAAACAGGAAGGTCAGATTACAGTTTGCCAAACGACATCTAAAAAAGCCTTCACAGTTCTGGAACAACATCCTATGGACAGATGAGACCGAGATCAACTTGTACCAGAGTGATGGGAAGAGAAGTGTATGGAGAAGGAAAGGAACTGCTCATGATCCTAAGCATACCACCCCATCAGTGAAGCATGGTGGTGGTAGTGTCATGGCGTGGGCATGTATGGATGCCAATGGACCTGGTTCTCTTGTATTTATTGATGATGTGACTGCTGACAAAAGCAGCAGGATGAATTCTGAAGTGTTTCAGGCAATATTATCTGCTCATATTCAGCCAAATGCTTCAGAACTCATTGGATGCCGCTTCACAGTGCAGATGGACAATGACCCAAAGCATACTGCAAAAGCAACCAAAGAGTTTTTTAAGGGAAAGAAGTGGAATTTTATGCGATGGCCAAGTCAATCACCTGATCTGAATCCAATTGAGCATGCATTTCACTTGCTGAAGACAAAACTGAAGGGAAAATGCCCCAAGAACAAGCAGGAACTGAAGACAGTTGCAGTAGAGGCCTGGCAGAGCATCACCAGGGATGAAACCCAGCGTCTGGTGATGTCTATGCGTTCCAGACTTCAGGCTGTAATTGACTACAAAGGATTTGCAACCAAGTATTAAAAAGTGAAAGTTTGATTTATGATTATTACTTTGTCCCATTACTTTTGGTCCCTTAACAAGTGGGAGGCACATATGCAAACTGTTGTAATTCCTACACCGTTCACCTGATTTGGATGTAAATACCCTCAAATTAAAGCTGACAGTCTGCAGATAAAGCACATCTTGTTTATTTCATTTCAAATCCATTGTGGTGGTGTATAGAGCCAAAAATGTTAGAATTGTGTTGATGTCCCAATATTTATGGACCTGACTGTATGTCTGTATGGTGTTTTTTTTTTTTTTTTTTTTTTTTGAGTCTTCATGCACACTGGACCTTTTTACAGCTGCTGTTTTTGGCTTTTGACATTTTTTCTACAGCCAATAAATCAGTCAGTAGGGGGCCCCATGAAATGCCCCTGGTACCTATTAAAGGCTTTTTTGGGTGTAATTTGTGTGTGGTCAAGGACAGAGGGGCCTCATGAGCCCCTATTGCCCGGGGGCCCCATGAGTTGTCAGTCCTCCCCTGGATTGGAAACTTTTTTTTTCCTTTTTTACAGCTATTTAGCTGCTTTGAAAAAGGTCTAAAAGAAATACCACATTTTATATTTCCTGGGCCTATTCTGCAGGTGTTTTGCACAATAAGATAATTTTATTTACTGAAAAGTCCTAAACATGATGTGATATCTAACATTTCATCACTCAGTAGAAGGGTCCTTGTACACAATTGTGATGTATGAACACTGCATCTTCCTGGCAGAATGATCCTTCCAACAAAAACACAAGTATTTACAAGCGTACACTGCATTCCAAATTATTATGCAAATTCTATTTAAGTGTCACAAAGATTAAATATTTTGTTTTTCAGTTTAACTCATGGATGGCATTGTGTGTCAGGGCTCTTTTGATCACTGAAAACAATCTCGGACACCTGTGATAATTAGATTGGCCGGTGAGCCCAATTTAAAGGAAAAACTACTAAAGGATGGTGTTCCACATTATTAAGCAGAGCACCATTTTCAAGCAATATGGGGAAGAAAAAGGATCTCTCTGCTGCCAAAAAGAGTGAAATAGTTCAATGCCTTGGACGAGGTATGAAAACATTAGATAGTTCATGAAAACTTAAGCGTGATCATCGCACTATTAAGAGATTTGTGGCTGATTCAGAGCACAGACGGGTTCGTGCAGATAAAGGCACATTGAGGAAGATTTCTGCCAGATCCATGCATCGGATCAAGAGAGCAGCTGCTATAATACCATTACATAGCAGCAACCAGATATTTGAAGCTGCTGGTGCCTCTGGAGTCCCATGGACATCAAGGTGTAGAGTCCTCCAGAGTCTTGCAACTGTATATAAACCTTCTATTCGGCCAATAATAACCAATGCTCACAAGCAGAAACGGCTGCATTGGGCAGAAAAATACATGAAGACTAATTTTCAAACAGTCCTGTTCACTGATGAGTGCCGTGCAACCCTGGATGGTCCAGATGGATAGAGTAGTGGATGGTTGGTGGACGGCCACCCTGTTCCAGCAAGGCTGCGACGTCAGCAAGGCGGTGGTGGAGTCATGTTTTGGGCTAGAATCATGGGAACAGAGCTGGTCGGCCCCTTTAGGGTCCCCGAAGGTGTAAAGATGACCTCTGCAAAGTATGTGGAGTTTATGACTGACCACTTTCTTCCCTGGTACAGAAGGAAGAACTATGCTTTCCGTAATAAAATCACCTTCATGCATGACAATGCACCATCTCATGCTGCAAAGAATACCTCTGCATCAATGGCTGCTATGGGGATAAAAGGAGAGAAAGTCATTGTGTGGCCTTCATCCTCCCCTGACCTCAATTCTATTGAGAACCTTTGGAGCATCCTCAAACAAAAGATCTATGAGGGTGGGAGGCAGTTTACATCCAAACAGCAGCTCTGGGAGGCTATTCTGACATCTTGCAAACAAATTCAAGCAGAAACTGTCCAAAAACTCACAAGTTCAATGGATGCAAGACTTGTGAAGCTGCTATCAAATAAGGGGTCCTATGTTAAAATGTAACGTGACCTGTTAAAATGTTTAAAAAGTTAAAATGTTGTTAAAAGTTTGATTGAAACAGCTTTTGATTTCAGTAAATATGCTGCAAACACAACAAATGACAATTTTCAGTTGTTTACAACCTATAAAGTGTTTTGAAACTTACTGTGCGTAATAATTTGGAACAGTGCATTGTAAGTGTTTTATGTTTAAAACAAATCCTGTTATTAGGTGGTTTGTTCAATAAAATTTTAATTGTACTCTTAATAGTTGATAACATGAGAATTATGCTGACTGCTATTTACATCAATTATTTAGGGAAAGGAGAAAAATATAATTTGCATAATAATTTGGAACATGGTGTATATGTGTGTACAATTTAACTAGCACTCAACATGCTAAATAATAAAAGAGGAAAAAAAGCAGAAGAAAATTGCATGCCATTAAATCCTATGGTAATCGTCACACTTGCACTTCAGTTGCAGTAAAAAAAAAAAAAAAAAAAAAAAAATCTAGTTTGCTGCATTTCTGGAGTGTATTTGTACAGTTAAAAAAACACCAAAAATGCATCTCTCCACTGAAATGAATGGAAAATGGGGGAAGTACTGTGTGCAGTGGAGAAAAACACAATGCAACCACATTAAAAAAAATGCATTAAAAAAATGCACTGCACCACAAATGTGTAAAAAATTCAGCAGAAATGCATATGTGTTTTTGCAGTGGAGCAGTGTGAAAGTAGCCGCACTGATCTAAACATGGCACCAGCTTTTGGATATTTTGAAACCTGTTTGCACAGACCCATTTAAATCAATCAGTAAAATAATAAAATGCTCTAACAATTCTGCCTTCATATTCTAACATTGTTACAATTGTTTACAGTAGCAGCATAGCAGTGTATATTAAACTGGAAGTCCAGGATCGATCTAATGTACACTGCTGGCTTTTAGAGTGGTTTTGCCAAAGCCCCTGTACTCCACTCAATAAAAGCCTATGTGTCCATGTACACAGGTTATTACCAGAGTTTAGGAGCAGTAATACATTCCTGTTCTGAACGCAGAATAAGGGCTCATGTACACAGGGCGTTTGAAAAACTTTTCTGACAGCTGGAAACTGACAGCTAGAAAACGTACGTTAAAAAAGCCAGTTTAGCCGCGTTTACCTACTGCGTTTAGAAGCGTTTTTAAAAAATACCCCCAGGAGACCCTTCCAGATGCCCAGAATGAGCTGAAAAATAGTAAATAACGATTTCAGACATTTAGTGAGAAATAGAGAGCACTACATTCTGAAGGGTGTTGCAACTGAAGAAAACGTGGCTCGTGAAACATGCTTGGCACTGCAGGAGGAGCTACATACAGTAGTGTTCTAATGCCTGTAATGTCTCCAGGAGGCATTCTGGAGTGCACACAACACTCCTTGTGCTTTTTTGCTGTGTTTTCATGTGTTCCATTACAGTTCTGTGCAGAAATAATGCAGCACGTTCTACCATTTTTTCCTGCACGCAAAACCTGGAAATGACTGCTCTGGCGTACTAGGTCCATTTGAATACATGGAAAACAATGTGCATGCATTTTTTGATGAAGAAAAAAGGCTCTGGACAGCATCTGGATATAGATAAGCCCAAAACCGTGTCTAAACGCAAATGCGCATAAACACATTTACACGCATTTACGCTTTTAAAAAAAGCCTGCAAACTCAACTGCCTGTAAACTACTGTAAACGACTATGTGCACATAGACACATAGAAAAACAAAGGAGAGTTCAGGGGCTGCTGAAAAAAAAACAAAAAAACAAAAAAAAAAAACAAACAAAAAAAAAAAAAACGCACAACTGCTCCTAAACTTCAGTTTAGCAACTGCAGTGTACATGAGCCCTATGGCTTCATGTACACGAGCAGCTCTCAAATTTGAGTTCAGAAGCTCTTGGCATTTTTTTGCCAATGCTCCTAAACTCCACTCCATAAAAGCCTATGTGTCCATGTACACATAGGCTTTTAGCAGAGTTTGGGAGCTGCCACATTAAATCTCCCTCTCCTGAACGCAGTAGAATCGTGTTCGGGATAGGAACATTTTGACCGCTGACCGTGGGAAAACGCAAAGCGCGGCAAAATCAAGGTGCCACAGTTGCCACGGCCGACGGTCAGGTTAGGCTCATGTACATGGTGCCTAATCGCATACAGGAGAGGAACATTTTAGCCAAAAAATGCAAGACACTGCAAAAAAGCATGTAAACGCTTGGGCGTTTATCCACGTCAATGGAAAATACTATGGCCAATCTAATGAATACACGTCCAAGCGCTAAATGCGGCTAAGCGGGTAAGCTGCTGGGAGAGTTTAATGAGTTCATGTGTATACGAGGCGTTAACCTAAAATTGTTCTCACTTCCCTTCTAAACCCTATTCTAAATTCTAACTACCCTGTAAAATGAATATGCATATACTTACCTATAAGGCCTCATGCATGCTGCTGCTAATAAACTGACATTTTTGAGGCTTTTGCCCCTGAGCACATCTCTATAAAAGCATGTGCCCATGCACACATAGGCTTTTAGAGGAACTTAGGAGCAAGCAGAGTTTAGAGGCAGTCAAAGCTCCTTCTCCCAAATGCAGAAGAACTGCAATCAGGAGAGGAGCTTTAGGCCTCATGCACACACAAACTCACTTTGTCGTTAAACTCTCCTGGCAGCAGAAAAATTCTCACCTCAGCAAAAACCCGTGTAAACGCAGTACCGCATTTACCGCTTGGACCTTTATTCATTTGATTGACATGGATAAACGCCCAAGCACTAAAAACGGCTAGCGTTTAGCGTTTTTTGGCCAAAATGTTCCTGTCCTGATCACGATTATTCTGCGTTCAGAAAAGGAGCATTTAACTGCCCCTAAACTCTGCTGCTCCTAATCTCTGGTAAAAGCCTTTGTGTACATGGACACATAGGCTTTTATTGAGTTGAACTCAAGGGCTTTAGCAAATAAACACCAAAATCTCCTAAACATAGCAGTGTACAGGCCTTAGGGTAAAAAAATGCCGCATCTAAGCGTTAGGTGCATTTAGCACTTCAGCATTTATTCATTTCAGTGGCCAGAATAAATTAAAATTCTGGCCAATGAAATAAATGCAAACACCAAAAGCTGCTAAAGTCGCCTAAACTGGTTTGAAAAAAAAACACAGCTTAGGTTAGTTTTTAACACTGATTTTCTCCTGTTAGGGTTTACTGTAAAATAAACCAGTATGCACAAGGCCTAAAGAGGTCAGTGATCTCCTCATCGGCAAGCTTTAGGGGAAAGGAGAGTGCCAACAGTGGCTGCAATAGCTGTATGGTGGCATCACTCACAGGCTTACTATGGGCCATCCGCCATCGGCTGTCCCTCCTTCTCCCCTGAAGCCGGCCGCTGGGATCAGATTTTGTGACCGGACCAGAGTCCGCTGAGAATACAGTAGGTACTGTATGTATTATAATTTTTATACAAGTCTTATATAGTGACAAAAGTTTGCTCAGCGCTTTACAATATAAAGGGAGACAATACAGCAATGACACAGTTCAATACAAGATGGTTAGGAGGGTCCTGCTACTGGGAGCTTACAATTCAATAAGGGGCAGGTGGAACAAAAAGGTAATAACTGTGGGGGATGAACTGATGGGAGAAATAGAAGATTCAGTTATTAGCTGTCAGCGGGATAGGCTTCCCTGAAGAGATAGGTTTTCAGGGACCACCTAAAAGTGGACAGAGTAGGAGATAGTCGGACAGATTGGTGCAGAGAGTTCCAAAAGATGGGAGAGGCTTTGGAGGAGTCCTGGAGGTGAGTATGAGAGGAGGAGACAAGGGAGCTATATAAAAGTATAAGTAACCGCTGCCACAGTCACAAATGTATACTATATACACTGCTTTTCAAATTACCAATTAGTAAGGCCCAACGATCAACAAAACTATACAGTTTCTATATTCAATAGATAGTACAGCATTAACAACTAATTTGTTTACAGTTCCTGTATTAGTCAGGCATTACAGTCTATGAAGTGTTATTGTAAACAATTGGGCTCTTCCGTTTACCAAATCCAAAGCAAATCCTACTGAAATAAACCCTGAATAACCCATAATTGAATAAATACACAAAGTCCTACTTCATACAGCTCCCAATAATCACCATCATTTCCTCAATGATTCAAATTCAAGCCTTTTTGCAAACATGTACAATACCTGAACAGAGGAATCAATGACCAGAATGAGGATAAAAGAAACAATTATTGCCAAAGTGTTTGCCCAGCCAAATCCTTTTTTTTCAGTTTTGAACAGAGCGAATGGAACATTACCCATCACCATTAGTCCTGGTGACCATTGTCACTGGTACAGAAAGTGTTGGAAAATCCAAACACCAGAAATGAAGCCACTTGTGTGGGTGACAACCAGGGCTAGCCACACACATCACATTTTCTCTCTTTTTGCCTTGCAGAAGAAGAGAAATTAATAAATGCATGCTAAATATTGCTGGTGGAGGAATCTCCTGACCGACTACTCTACACAGACAGCCACTGTTCCCACGGCTGTCAGATTACTCTACCGATGACTGCATCTGTTGCACTGCAGTCTTTGCTCAGCCATTAATTTTCCTCCTGGCTCCTTTGACATTCAGATCAAACTTTGTAGAGTCACATGATGCCAACGGGTCAAATTTTGGCCAATTCATTGGGAATCACCTGAAATTCGAGATTTTTACCACCAGCATATAAGGGGATACCCCATTTATTTAAAAAAATACCTACAGGGGTTTTATGTGACAGTCTTTTGCTTTTCAAAAAAATGTAAGATCAAACTGTAAAAGAACAAAATGACTTACTCATCTCACCGCAAGTGATAAAAAGCAAAGATCTGCAGAACAGGCAAGTACAAACGGTGTTCTTTTAGGGGTCATTTACATGGATGCAGAAGCCCAATACAGCGTGAAGAGCCTTATGTTTAAAGTGGTTGTAAAGGCTGAAGGTTTTTTTACCTTCATGCATTCAATGCAGTGTATTATAGGTGTTTGCGGTGTGGTTTTAACACTTGTAAAATGCGTCGAAACTGCACATAGTGCATTTGGGGAGTATTTTTAATGGATGTAAAATGTCAGTCTAATGCCCATACTAAAGCTAATTAACACCTGTCTAACGTCCATACAATGTTATAGGAGCGTTTGTTAAGAGTTATATGGGCAGCACAGTGGCTAAATGGTTAGCACTCCTGCCTGGCAGTACTGAGGTCATTGGTTTGAATCCCAGCCACATCACCACCTGCCTGGAGTTTGCATTTTCTCCCCGTGCCTGCATGGGTTTCCTCTGGGTTCTCCAGTTTCCTCCCACACTCCAAAGACATGCTGGTAGTTTAATTGGCTCCTGTCTAACTTGGCCCTAGTACGTAGGAGCATAAGTTAGGGACCTAAGATTGTACACCCCTTGAGGGTTAGGGACTGATGTCAATGTACAATATATGTGTAAAGCGCTGAGTAAATTGACGGTGCTATATAAGTACCTGAAATAAATAAATAAAATGTAATCAAGTGTGAACAAGAGGCTGACAGCTGCTGCAGCCGTACAGTGCCCCAAGCAGTAAGAATGTTTAGGGCAGACTTCTGGCATTCCTCCCTGGGCACATACTATCATAAACTTACTGCTAGGTACCCTGTCCAGCCGCAGCAGCTGTCGGCCTCTCAGAGGCTGCTGACAGTGGGGCTGGATGCAGCACCTTTGCCTTCTGCTTGCAGCTAAACACCAGAGCTCCAGGCACCAGGTCTAAATGATCAGTGTACATCAGACCTAACATGGGCTGCCTGCTCTGGACGCATAAACAAATAAAGAGATCATTCTGTATGGGCCTCTGCAAATGAGTCCCTATAGGCTGGGCTTTTATTCAAGCATATCCCAGAGAGGGGCTTCAAGAATCTGTCCCTGCCATAGGACAGGTTCTTAAGTGGCGGTGCTAAGAACCACCTGTCGCACACATCCATAATGTTACTGAACCTGTTGCAAATGCTTGCCTGAATTGGGCGCAGGTAATTCTAAAGGAAACCACCACCAGAAATGTGTTGTTAATGCTTCATTGAATTCCTCTGAGCCTGTCTTTCCTGCAATAAATGCCTGCCTTCTCACACATTGTTTTGTATGTTCACTTTACTTCCACTTTAACAATGCAGCTCCTCCATGACTGATCATGGCAAAAAGAACTACTGCCATGGTCATAAAAAGGGTCCCCAGTTGTTGCTGGACATACAGTACAGTAGTAGAATTCAGGTGGAAAGAGGTCTTTTTCAGAACATTAGTTTAATTTTCTAATAAATGGAAATCAAGATGACGATTGTTTTGACTGTAGTGATCAGAAATTTTGAAAGACAAAAAAATGTTTCATCCACAAACTTATTCCTAACAGCATGTGTGGATAACATTCAGGAAATTCCATTCACAACAAAACTATGTAAAAAAGGAATTTTTTTTTTCTTTACACATGACATCTGTAAAGCCTCTGGTGATATTACTGATGAGATTTTTCATACAAACATCTACTAGTGTATGGCCAGCCAAAAGCAGACCTTCACCCATTCCAGCAAGGTCCGCTCCACTGCCCCCTCCCTCTTACACATTTGCAGATATATATATATATATATATATATATATATATATATATAATTTTTTTTATTTTTTTTTTTAAGTAAAAACTTTTAAATCAATCTTCTTGCTGAAACTTTGCCTAAGGGAGGATAATGTTGAAGATACCTGTGCATGCCCAGAGACCCTGTTGAATGTCTGCGCATGATTGAGGTCTTGTAAATGACCTCCATCTCAGTAGGCGGGTGCAAGACATCATGCATCCAGGAGGCCATTTGAGAGACCTCATACATTCTGCAGGGTCGCTGAACATGTCTGCAACAACATCCTCCCTTAAGAGGCAGGATGTAAACATCTCAGAAAGCGGGTGCGAAACCTCACATATGTGCAGCCATGCTGTGCGTTTCTACTAAGCAACTGCCAGATGCCTGCGGTGTCTCTGCGCATGAGAGGAATGGGATCTGCCACCTGCGCAGACACACCAAGTAGACCTATAGAGACTTGCAGCATGTCTGTGCATGCGCTGTATTGCCATAACCTCTTGCCACCCACGTAACACATATGTGTGGTGGCAAAAGGGGACCTGTAAAGCCTGCACACTGGACATATATGTCACTGCACAGCAACTGTTTCTGTGCTGAGAGCATGCTCACAGCACTGAGGCTGAGATGTCAAAGACTGTTCTCCATCTGAACCATCAATAGCAGGCAGGAACAGCTTTTGATCATGTGACCACTGGGACAACCAGTTACAATGGTCACATGATTGCAGGTCCTTGGCTTAGAACTTTTTAAAGGGACAAGGGAAGGGGTTAAAGATAGCACAGGAGAAGAGGGAACTTAATGATAGACAGCACTGGACTCAATGGTCTAGAACTGGCTTTCTCAACCAGGCTTCCATGGAATCCTGAGGTTTCTCTAGAGGTTCCTAGGGGTTCATTGAGCACTTACTGCCTCTCAGTTGCCACTAGCACTATTGATCTTTTTAGCTACCTATACGGGGGTAATTCTTCACACTGACCACCGGTGTAAGGAACATGCTTCCCGATGTGACCTCCGGTGTGAGGAACATGCTTCCCACTGTGACCACCGGTGCAGAGAACATGCTTCCCAATTTTTCCCAATTTTTCTTTATTAAAAGTCTTGCAATCAATTATAAAATTATATACAGAAGAATAAGAGAACGCGTTTCCCACTGACCACCGGTGTAGATAACGCTCTTCCCACTGACCACCGGCGTAGAGAGTGTGTAATTCTTCACACTGACCACCGGTGCAAGGAACATGCTTCCCGCTGTGACCTCCGATGCGAGGAACATGCTTCCCGCTGTGACCACCGGCGCAGAGAACATGCTTCCCGCTGTGACCACCGGCGCAGAGAACATGCTTCCCGCTGTGACCACCGGCGCAGAGAACATGCTTCCCGCCGTGACCACCGGCGCAGAGAACATGCTTCCCAATTTTTCTTTACTGAAAGTCTTGCAATCAAACATAAAATCATATACAGAAGAATTAGAGAAGGCGCTTCCCACTGAGCACCGGCGTAGAGAGCGCGCTTCCCACTGAGCACCGGCGTAGAGAACGCGCTTCCCACTGAGCACCGGCGTAGAGAACGCGCTTCCCACTGAGCACCGGCGTAGAGAACGCGCTTCCCACTGAGCACCGGCGTAGAGAACGCGCTTCCCACTGAGCACCGGCGTAGAGAACGCTTCCCAAATTTTTCTATATTCCATTCTTCCCACTGTCCGTCTCATTCATATATCATGAGTTGTAGATGCGGTCATTGGGTTCCCTGGGACTGGAAAGTTATTTCAAGGGTTCCTCCATGTTGTGAAGGTTTAGAAAGGCTGGTGTAAGAAGTATGTTTTTCTATTCTGAGCCAGAGACAAGTTATTCTGGAGAGGTTAGGTAGTGTGAAGTTCCTCAGAGATTCCTGAGAATCCCCCCTTACCTGTCCCTGGGGTCTATCCAGCTGGTGGTCTTATTGGTGTGATCGATGTAGTAGACCTTCCCATCCACATCTCTGGCTTCCTCCCAGCCCTCTGGTAGAGGTAATTCCTTCCTTAACATGTCCAGAAAGGGTGACGTCCCCCATAAAGTAACCCTTTGTACCGGAGGAGGGAGCCCAGAAGAAGAATGTCAGGAGATCGGATGTGAAGAGCAGCAGCCAGGCAGCCCTACACTCACACAGCCTGGACGGGAGGCTGGCCAAGTTTGCAGAGGTGATCGGAGCTCTCCATGGCTGACAGCTGGGCTCCCCCGATGAGTCGTCCTCCTCCAGGCCGGCGGGGAAGAGTTAGTGGAGGACACGTGCGGTCGGTGACCCCAGCGGTGATCGGGCTGTCCCCCCTGTAGGTAGGTGCTCAGTGTGATGGGGTCGGATCGTCCATGTTCTTCCCCCGGATCATGTGTGTCCACTTCACACTCAGCACGATCTCGGGGCTCCCTCTGTGGTTAAAGGGGTCTTCCGGGCCGCTGATGTAATGGGGACGCTCCGAGCCTCTGCCCTTTGGTCTTCCCCTCGGTGTCTCTCAGCTGCTGGTTGGCTTTCCGCCTGTGATGCTGCTGAAACTCCGGGCAGACGTCATCCAGGTGATTACTGTAATATAGGTAATAGACTGGCACTGGGAGCTCCTACTGTAATGTCAGGAATAGTGGAGCCCCGGACACAGATGGTGCTCAGCCCTCCCCCTTCTCTTCTGTGAGGATTGGAGTCTGATAAGCTCATCCAGAGCACACTGGACTCCTATCATTGTGCTGAGGGCAGCCCCTGAGCTGGGAGATGTAGGCCTCACTCCGACATATGGCAGCCCCTCACATATCCCTGAAAAGCCATCTCTGAGGGTGGCTGCCAGGAGAGATGGCGCTTCCTCACCACCCTTTTTAACCACTTGCCCTCCAGAGGATTTACCCCTCTTCCTGACCAGGCCATATTTTGTTTTAAATGACAATTGCGCGGTCATGCAACGTTGCACCCAAATGAAATTTATGTTGTTTTTTTTTCCACAAATAGAGCTTTCTATCGGTAGTAATTCATTGCCTCTGCTTTTTTATTTTTTGCGACATAAACAAAACAAAACGACAATTTTGAAAAAATAAAAAACAATATTTTGACTTTTTGCTATTAAACATGTCTAGTAAAAATAATTTAAAAATCTAATTTTGTCATAAATTTAGGCCAAAATGTATTCTGTAACATGTCTTTGCTAAAAAAAAAACAATATGTGTAAATGAATTGGTTTACTTGAAAGTTATAGCATTTACAAATGGCAGTATAAATACTGGAATTTTTTTTCTTTATATACTAGTAATGGCGGTGATCAGCGACTTATAGCGGGACTGTGGCTGGCATTCTGACACTGGGGGGAACTGACTTGGTGTCACTGACATCCGCAGTGACACCAATACAGTGATCAGTGCTAATAAAAAGCACTGACTCTGTACTAATGACACTAGGAAGGAAGAGGTTAATATCTGGGGCGATCAAAGGGTTAACTGTGTGCTGCTTTATTGTGTTGTCTGTGTGTGCTTTACTGGATAAGCATGCTGCTTTGTATTGCTCTGCTATGCAGAGCAATGCAAAGCAGCAAGCTGGTGCTGGCAGAGGAGAGATCTGTATTGTTTACATACAGACCTCTCCTTTGTCACTGTTCCTCGGCGATTGCTGGGTGCCAGCGGGGAATCTCCGACCGGTGATCAACAGCTGAAGCCGCCAATGGCAGAGTGGGTAGGGCGGCACGCACTTGCCCTCCACTCGGAAATACAAAATCACGTATGGCCCCTCCCTCCTATCAGGCGCCCCTACATCAGCAGTTTGCTATGGGGGCAACCACTGCTTCGTGTATACATTTGCACACAGAGTTGTGGCTCGTCCCCGCCCCCTTTCACTTCTCATTGGCTCACTGGGTGTGATTGACAGCAGTGGGATCCCGCTTCTGTCTCAGCCATTGAGAAGAAGGAGTCCCAGGATAGCTGAGACTCCAGTGCACATCACTTGATCAAGAGGAGGCTCAGGGGATCATTAGGGGGGGCTGGGGGGGATGCTGATTACAGAAGGTTTTTTTTACCTTCATGCATATAATGAAAAAAAAAACCTTGAGCCTTTGCAACCTTTATCTAGCCAGTGAAGTGACTGACCTCAGCTGATACACAGAGATGAAACAAATCCTCCTATATAAGTTGCACCTGTTTACTTGCAGCTATTTGTCCTGTACAGCCTTGTAAAACTCAGACAAAAATGATTTTTAACAGACTCACAAAGCAAGGGGTGGAGAGCTGCAGTTGCACACTGTACAAGAGCTCCGAGAACTGATTGGAGGGAAGGGGCACACCCCTCTTTGTATAGCACACAGGAACAGAGCCTGTCAATCAGCTGAAGCTCACTCCCCTGTCACCTTTTTACTCTTGGTGTCATGAAAACTTGTCAGAAGTGACTCATGCTGATAGCAGAGGAACTAGACAGCAGAGAGAAATGACTTTTAGTCATGGGCAGCTCTTTAATTAGGCATATTAGGCGGTCGCCTAAGGCCTTGCACTGACTGGGGCTTCAGAATGCCTAACTGCCCCAAGCAGTGTTGCCAGTGAAAAAAGGGCACTTTTCTGCTGTCTGTAATCTGTGCATGCACGCAGTTCCGGAGCCGTCTAATTAGTAATCGGCTGAACTCGGCTTGGTCATGGCTGGGCTCGGCTTGAGCAGGCTGCTGCTGGTCAGGTGCACAAGGAGGGGGCATGGGCGAGGGGGAGAGAAATCTCGGGACAAGGCGCCTTTCCTTTTGAAAGCAATAAAAAGGAGGGGGTGTGGGGAAGAAGAGGACCAAAGCCTTCAGGCAATTACAGGTTAGTGTATGTCAGCTCTGTGGGGCAGTCAGGCAGCCACTCTCTCTGTGGGGAGTCACTGATGTAAGAGGTGAGTGGGTGGGGGGGGGCACTGATATATATGCATGTCCTCACTCCTCTCCTACATCAATGAATGCTTTACCTTAGTATATTTACTCTGCAGACTCTGGTGTAAATGGAAATGCTGATGCTAGAGGTTCTCTGATCACCAGAACCCCCCCTTACATCAGAGTTCCCAGTATTCCTCTTTACATCAGAGTTAGCAAATTTCACCCTTACAGTGCAAGGGGAAACTCTGCAACCAAATTCTGATGAGCGGAGAACCTCTAACATTAGATTTTCCCTTTACACCAGAGTTTGGAACATTCCCCTTTACATCAGGTTCCGCAGAGTTTCCCTTTACATCATGGTCCGCGGAGTTCCTCTTTACATCAGGGTCTGCGGAGTTCCTCTTTACATCAGGGCCCGCAGAGTTCCCCCTTACATCAGGGTCCGCAGAGTTCCCCTTTACATCAGGGTTCTCAGAGTTCCCCTATACATCAAATTCCACAGAGTTCCCCTTTTCATCAGGGTCAGCGGAGTCTCCCTTTACATCAGGGTCAGCGGAGTTCCCTTTTACATGAGGGTCTGCAGAATTCCCCTTTACATCAAGTTCCACAGAGTTCCTATTTACATCAGGGTCCTTGTAAGGCAAACTCTGCAGACTCTGATGTACTGTAGAGGGGAACTCTGATGTAAAGGGGGATTCTAATGTAATGGAAAGAAGAGGGTCCCCTGAAGAACACTCAAAAGGGTCCCACTGTGGGTCATAGTGAAGGGCCGCTCAATGGGAGGAAAGGAGGAGGGATGGAAGGTTCTAGTTCGTCCTCTGGCCTAACGCATTACCCCAGTTTTGAGGGACAGGGGACCTTAATGCTGCTGTATGCAGGTAGAGTTAAAGGTCCTGTCACACTCATCTCTCGGATAACCTAAGACTTTTGGAGCTCCGCCCACCCGCCAGCCAGTGAGGAATGATGTTGTGTCTGTTCATGTCACCCTTCCCATCCATCGCAAGAGGATCTCAAGCTGGGAAGGCCTACTGCATAGCCAATGGATGGGCATGAGTGGGGCCTCATGTCTAAGTTTTGCCTAAGGCCTTACAAAGCCTAGAACAGCCTCTGCATTTAGTGCTTTGGATAGAGGCAAGTGCACACTATAGAAATATGTGCTTTGTTCAGATTCCATCTCTGAGGTTTACAACCACTATAATTTTGGCTGCAGCTTGCGTATAGACCTGAGCAGCTGTGTGTCCTTCATCAGGGCTATGGTAAAATCACAGCTCACCCTGTTTTAACTGCCCCCTGGCCAGCCATGTGACTTCACTTAATGCAAAAACTTGACTTTTAACAGGATAGTTCACCTTCACCAAAGAACTGCCTGTGCAGGTAACGGACATCTGTGGATAAGAACAAACTGTGTGTCTCTGACTAAAGTTGAATAATACCCTTGCTATAGGTGTATGCCATTTACGTATCTCATGAAGCCTGACTGGAATACTCCGAGGACATTGCTAAGTGATGCCTAGTAATTACTGCTCACCCCCATCGACTTCTGCGCACTGTGCACTTCAGCATGCACTGATCCCACTCTGTAATTTTATGTGGCCTACCACTTGGTGGCTGAGTTGCTGTTGTTCCCAGTTGCTTCCACTTTGTTATAATAGCACTAACAGTTGACCATGGAATATTTAGAAGCAAGAAAATTTCACGGATGGACTTATTGCACAGGTGGCAACCTATCATGGTACCACGCTTGAATTCACTGTAGGACTGTCTGCACTTAGACCTTATCCATTACTCTGACAGAGGAACAGGGATGCAGAGAAGGAATCATTGCACAACACATTTATTAAAACGTAATGGTAAAAAATACCAGTTCCACTCACATTTGAAAAGGCTTCACCTGGCACCAATATGACCAGCCAAACTTTTGTCAGGAAATGGTGCTGCTCCCTCAGGTGTTGAAGTGAGTGTGCATTCCAAGCGGAAGAAGTGATGTAAACGGATATGACATAATCAACTGGAAGTCCAACCTCAAATATTGACTTTTTTCCCCACTTATCTTGTCAAGTCAGATCTACTCACCTAATGCCATGTAAACATGAACTCCCCTAGACGTCTTGGATGCAGCAAAACACTAAATTGGGCAGAAATGCGTGTAAAGGCAGTACCATGTTTAGCCACGTTTAGTGCTTGGACATTTATTCATTTGATTGGCCAGAGTATTTTCCATTAACATGAATAAACACCCCAGCACTATACACCACTAGCACTTAGACTCGTTTACATGCGTTTTTGCTGCGTTTAGTGGTTTTTGGCCAAAACGTTCCTCTCTAAACACAATTCTTCTCTGCATTCAGGAGAGGAACATTTAAACTTCCCCTAAACTCTGCTGCTCCTAAACTCTGGTAAACGCTTATGTGTACATGCCCACATGAGTTAGTTGAGTTGAGTTCAGGGGCTTTGGCAAAAAAAATGTCATAAGCTCCTAAACTCATGTTTAGGAGTAGCAGTGTACATGAGGCCTAAGTCCTTCATACTTATCCAACACTGCTGCTGTTTCCAGTGCTGCAGTTCTACCTCCCCTTCCTTCCCAAGACAGTTGGTCTCCTCCACTGATGTCCACCTTTTCCTCAATCCTGAGAGGACCCCACTGCAACCCATCCAATGGGAAGTAGTCACCAGGGGTAGTTGATCCAGGGAATATCCAATCGCCTCCTGGGGGATCAGGAAGTAATTGCTTTCCCCCACTGAATCATATTGGATCATGCTTTATTGGGGTTTTTGCCTTCTTCTGGATCAACTGTGGATATAGGATTGTTTATATGGAGGTTATTTTTTATTGGTTGAACTGGATTGATTAGTGCCTTTCTTCAACCTGACTAACTATATAAGTGTCTAGGTCAAGCAGGCAGTATTGTAGACACCCAAGGGGGGCACAGCCTGGGGATCATAGAACGTGATCTGATGGCTTTACAGACAGCACTTCACTTTCATTAGAAAACATTCAGCTTGTGGAGTGTACACACTCTCCTGGCGACTGTGTGTATACCTTCCTCTTCCATTGCCTTTGCTATAAGACTTATGGCGGTGGCAGTAAAAGGTTTAAAGCATATGTGAATCCAAGAACAAAAATTCAATACACTGTAGCAATGCGATTAGGTGCCCGCAAATGCACCGTTTTTGGGTTGCTGTTAACATTACAGTGGCACCTGCAAGCAGATCGCAAGGGCTGTGCATTCAAATGTGGTGCTGGAAATATGCTCTGCTTGTGAGTGCCTTTCCTGTACTGGTGTGAAACAGCCCTCAGTTCATTCTCTTAGTTCAATTTACAAGAATGCAATAACATGCACCTGATAAGAAAAGTCTTTACTGTTGTAAATACTAATCTGACAATCATGTAAACACACTTTTCAAAGTTGATTAAAATGTAGCACAAATATCTCTTTATTCACATTGTTTCAAAGTAAAATTAAAATTGAAAAATGATACAGAGTATTACATAGTAGAGCAATAATAAGGTTTATGGAGAATAAAGGAAGCACTGGAAACAAGTTAGATACACTGCTCAAAATGATGAAAGGAACACTTTGAAAACACATCAGATCTCAATGGGGAAAAATATTATGCTGGATATCTATACTGATATGGACTGGGTAATGTGTTAGGAATGTAAGGATGCCCCATTGTTTGATGGAAATGAAAATTATCAACCTACAGAGGACTAAATTCAAATACACCCTGAAAATCAAAGTGAAAAAATGATGCAGCAGGCTAGTCCATTTTGCTGAAATTTCATTGCAACTCAAAATGGTGCTCAGTAGTTTGTATGGCCCCCACGTGCTTGTATGCATGCCTGACAACGTCGGGGCATGCTTCTAATGTGACGATGGATGGTGTCCTGGGGTATATCTTCTCAGATCTGGACCAGGGCATCACTGAGCTCCTGGACAGTCTGAGGTGCAACCTGGTGGCATCGGATGAACTGAAACATGATATCCCAGAGGTGTTCTACTGGATTTAGGTTAGGCAAGTATGGGCACCATTCCATGGTATCAGTTTCTTCATCCTCCAGGAACTGCCTGCATACTCTCACCACAGGAGGCCGGGCATTGTTGTGCACCAGGAGGAACCCAG
>NW_028318727.1:457500-517500 GCF_062004578.1 Staurois parvus
ATTTCAATTGTATACAATGGATGGCTTCCTGTCATGTTGTTAGCTGTGACTGGTGAAAGCAGTCACATGATACAGACAGGGCCAATCACAACCAATATAAATCGGTGTCCAAAAAGTTTATACACTCTATATTACTCTGTGAACTAACACTAAAAGAAGTCCCACTTTCACCCTTGAAAGTATAAATTTAGGTCAAAATGTATTCTGCTACATTAATTTGGTGAAAATAATAGTAATAATTTAATTTGTTTTTTTTTTTTACATTTTTCTATTTTTTTTATTTTTTATTACTTTTTTTAATTTTTTTTTACTATTTTATTTTTCAGCACACTGAGACCAAAGCAATACAATGTTACCATAGTAACATTGAACTTCTCTGGGCGAGTGATCAGGATTTTTTGTTTTTAACACATTATGATTGCTAATACCGATGTATTTCATTGATATCTGCAATCATTGTTACTGAATGAAACTGATTCATTCAGTCTTTTGTTGTGATTGGGCAAATCTGATCACGTCACTAATAATAAACCTTTTTAATGTCCATTCAATTATATAAAAAACATCGAGTGAGAAAACCCCAAAATGAAAGTCCATAAATCTTTTCTTCCAATTTCTGCTTAAACTCGCTGTATGACTCCAGTAAATGCCGCATACCTCAAAACAAAGAAACCTCAATAGTGTACTACCCTCACAAAATTAATTCATAAATTTATTAATAATTTAAAAAAACAATTTTTTTAAATTCCTCATTATTTTAGTGCAAAATACACAAACCATGAAAGTAGAACACTACTTGATAGACTACATTCATGCAGCAGTTTAGGGGTTAAAGTAGCTGTAAACCCCAAAGGATGGCAGTTTGTATCACTATGTATCATAAACTGCAACCTATCCTTCCAGCCCCAAATCCAATCACTAACAAACTCATGCAGACTCCACCTCCGCAACATGCAGACTCCACCTCCGCAACATCGCCAAAATCCGCACGTTCCTAACCCCAGAAACTACTAAACAGCTCATCCACTCCCTCATCATATCACGACTCGACTACTGCAACTCCCTCCTCACTGGCCTTCCTCGCCGCTGGCTATCCCCGCTTCAGTCCATCCTGAATACGGTTGCCAGACTCATTCACCTTTCCACCCGCTCCGTTTCCGCCATCCCCCTCTGACAATCCCTCCACTGGCTCCACCCCCCTCTGCCAATCCCTCCACTGGCTTCCAATTGCGCAACGGATCAAATTCAAAATCCTAACACTGATGTACAAAGCTGTCCACCATACTGCCCCGAACTACATCACTGACCTAATATCCAAGTACCGCCCAACACGCACACTCCGCTCCTCACAAGACCTCCTTCTCTCTAGTTCCCTGGTCTCCTCCTCCCATGCCCGCCTCCAGGACTTCTCCAGGGTGTCACCCATCCTCTGGAACTCCCTGCCCCAACCCATCAGATTATCACCTACTCTCCTCTCCTTTAGGCGCACCCTGAAAACCCACCTCTTCAGGGAAGCCTACCCCACCCCCTGCTAACTTGCTGACCTCCTCCACTCTTCCTACCACTCCATCCCCCACAGCTATCTCCTCCTGTACCACCATCCCCTCCCTCCTAGATTGTAAGCTCCAAGGAGCAGGGCCCTCAATCCCCTCATCTTTTGCATTGTATTGGTATTGTTCTGTCACATGTTCTGTCCCCCTTTGTAATGTACAGTGCTGAGCGAACTATTGGCGCTTTATAAATACTGTATAATAATAACAATAACTGCTTCTTAGCTTTTTTTCATTTTAGCAAACATTTTTTTCACTTTATGTCATCCTTTGTTGTAGCTCAGTGCAGCTGATCTCCTGCAGCCTTTTCATAGCCACTTCCCACCTACATGGTATCCAGCGATGGCTGCATGGCATTTTTCCATGATGGTTTTTGACTTGACAATGCAAAAGGCATAGACATGACCTCTTACAACCTCTCCCAGAAGTGCTAAGGCCTTGGCAGCCACATACTGTGGCCCCATGAGACTGTCTATCCCTAATCATACTCCCCTGTCCAGGGGTGGACTGACCATTTGGAAACTCGGGCACTGCCCAAGGGCCCGGGGTCAGTAGAGGGCCCCATGAGATGCCCCTGGTACCTTTTTCATAGGCTTTTTTTAGTTTGGGCAAGGACACAGGGGCCCCATGATCCCCTATTGCCCGGGAGCCCCATGAGTTGTCAGTCTGCTTCTGCCCCTGTCTATATTGAATGGTGAAATTGTAGGGCTGGAGGGTGAGGCTCCATTGGAGGAGGCGCCTGTTGTCCCCGGATACTCTATTTAACCATGTGAGGGGGTTGTGATCAGTGACAATGGTGAACTGCCGGCCGTACAAGTAGGGTTGTGATTTCTTTAGGGCCCAGACTATGGCCAGGCACTCTTTTTCTACAGTAGTGTAAGCAGCTTCCCTGTCCGGTAGTTTGTGGCTGAGGAAGGCGACGGGGTGTTCCTCCCCAGCCTCGTTTACTTGGCAGAGGACAGCCCCTAGGCCATAGGTGGAGGCGCCTGTCTGTACCAGGAAGTGTCTGCTGTGGTCAGGGGCGGCCAGGATGGGGTTCCTGGCCGCCCCACAGGCCGAGGTCCAATTCACCATCCTGGGGCTGTTCTTCCTGGTCAGGATGGGGTTGCTGGCCGCCCCACAGGCCGAGGTCCAATTCACCATCCTGGGGCTGTTCTTCCTGGTCAGGTCGGTCAGGGGCTGGGCCGTAGAGCTGAAATTAGTTACAAATTTATGATAATAGCTGGCAGTGCCATGGAACGCCATCACTTGTTTCTTAGTCTGGGGGGTGGGCCAGTCATGGATGGCTTGGACTTTGGCGGGCTCAGGTTTCAATACCCCCCCCCCCCCCCAATCTGTGTCCGAGGTACTGCACCTCAGCCATTCCTAGCTGGCATTTGTTCAGTCTCACTGTCAGCCCGGCCCCGCAGATGCGGTCCAGGATGGTCCCCACATGGTAGGTGCTCCTCCCATGTGTCACTGAAGATGGCTATGTCATCTAGGTAGGTGCACAGGAACCCTTCTCAGGGACAGGCAGAGACAGGGGAGGGGGGAGTGACAAAAGTCACACCTCTCCTCTTGGATGGTCTGCATTAAAGGGCCCTGACAGGATGGGGGGGAAGCTTCAGAGAGGGAGAGAAGCAAAGAGACACCTAGCCTAAACACCGTGACAGTCAAGAGACAGGCGCCTGCACATTGTGACACTACCCTCCTTACCCTTTCCTAACTACACTGTTGCTACATGGGGCTTCCTACATCTGACCCTACCCTCACTTACATGGGGCTTCCTACATCTGACCCTACCCTCACTTACATGGGGCTTCCTACATCTGACCCTACCCTCACTTACCTTTCCTAAATATGCACTACCCTCCCTCCCTCCCTTTCCTTACTACACTGTGGCCCCATTAGACTTCCCCTTTATTAGCCACTTGCAGGGAAAAATAATCTTTTTTTTATAATTCTGTTGTATTTTTAGACAGTGGGCTCTAGTTTCTGTGGCTACCTCCTTGGTTACGTATTTTTTCTTGTTCAAACAATTTTATTAACAATAAATCAGAGTGGGACAAACAAAGAGACATTGCTAATGTACACTGGACATTGAAGTGGCAATAGGACATAAAAAAAAAAAAACAATATGAATGAGGGTCGTAGTACAATTGTCTATACATTACTAGCGGAAACAGGTAGGTAAAAGTTGACAACAAAAGACATTATTGTTCCAGCCAATCAAAGTGATGTCTCCCAAATGCATTAAAGAAATAGGGGGAAGTTTGAAGGGGGGTCAGACAGGGGTGGGGGGGGGAGGGGAAGAGGAACAGCAACAATGACTCCATGAGCGTTCAGCAAGTGTACAATAACCCCTACGTGTTACGTACAAAGGCCATTGACAATATCTTTAGCGCATAGTGCACAAATCAGGGGAGAAGGAGTGATTCGTCAAAATTAGGTGGGAGGAAGCGCTCCACCCAGGGGCTCCATATGTGCAAGAATTTAGGAATCATGTCGAGAATTGTGGCTTCCACCTTTGCATGTATCATGGCTTGCGTAATTCTGGTTTTGACGGCCGCAACACTTAGGGTGGGGGATTTCCAGGATTTCGCTATAACCTGTTTAGCCGCTGTCGAAACTTGCATGATGAGGTTAAATTGCGAATTGGAGATGCCAGGGGGGCATTGATTGAGTAGGGCGGTCGTTGGGTCGGGTTGTAGGGTGATAGTGCTAAGTGTAGATATCATGGCGAAAATTTCATCCCAAAAGATTCGGGCTATTGGGCAGTCCCACCACATATGGTAATGTGTTCCTGGGTCCGTACAGCCTCTAAAACAGTTGGGCGAGTAATTAGGGGTGAATTTTGCGATTCTTGCCGGGACCAAGTACCAGCGGGTTAAGACTTTATAATTTGTTTCCAATGCTATAATGTTCTGTGAGGATGATTTTTTGTTGGCCCAAATGCGGTCCCATTCAGACGGATCGAATTCCTTACCCAAATCCACTTCCCACTTGTGGGTATACAGAGGGGGGACGTGGTAATCGAGGTAGTGAAGAGTGAATATAAGCAGGAGATAAGCCCACGTCTATGAGGGTCTTTGGTTACGTATTTTTTATTAGTTAAAATTTGATTATGCTTGTACCTAAACTGCTGAGCCTGTTCAGGTGTATTCTAAATGTATATATTTTACTATAATTGCGCATCTGCTCATTAGGCTGTTTGAAGTGACTAGAAATGACATTTTCTGCTTTTTGTAGTGATTGACGATCTGACAGATCTCTGGTTTATACCATGGACAGAGCATTGTGATTGGCTTCTGGTCTGGGGGATTAATGCACGTTATTGTAGCACTGCATGCCCCCTTGTGGAGCACTTTGTGTATTGCAGTTGAAATCTCAGTACTATCTTGAACTCAAATATAGATCTCAGTATCTATATTTATACCTAAAAGAAAAAATAAATATATATATATAATTCAAAGACACCCCGAAAAGCAAAAAAAGAAAATGATGCAGCAGGCTAGTCCATTTTGGTGAAATGTCATTGCAGCAATTCAAAATGGTCCTCAGTAGTTTGTATGGCCCCCACGTGCTTGTATGCATGCCTGACAATGTCGGGGGAGGCTCCTAATGAGACCACGGATGGTGTCCTGGGGGATTTCTTCTCAGATCTGGACCAGGACATCACTGAGCTCCTGGACGGTCTGAGGTGCAACATGGTGGCATCAGAAAGACCGAAACATGACATCCCAGAGGTGTTCTATTGGATTTAGGTCAGGTGAGCGTGGGGCCATTCAATGGTATCAATTCCTTCATCCTCCAGGAACTGTCAACATACTCCCCCCACATGAGGCCGGGCATTGTCGTGCACCAGGTGGAACCCAGGACCCACCGCACCAGGAGCAACCCAGGACCCACTGCACCAGGAGAAATCCAGGACCCAGTGCACCAGGAGGAATCCAGGACCCACTGCACCAGAAGGAACCCAGGACCCACTGCACCAGTGTAGGGTCTGACAATGGGTCCAAGGATTTCATCCCGATACCTAATGGCAGTCAGGGTGCCATTGTCCAGCCTGTAGAGGTCTGTGCGTCCCTCCATGGATATTCCTCCCCAGACCATCACTGACCCACCACCAAAACAGTCATGCTGAACCATGTTACAGGCAGCAGAACGTTCTCCATGGCTTCTCCAGACCCTTTCATGTCTGTCACATGTGCTCAGGGTGAACCTGCTCTCATCTGTGAGAAGCACAGGGTGCCAGTGGTGGACCTGCCAATTCTGGGGTTCAATGGCAAATGCCGCCAATCGAGCTCTATGGTGCCAGGCAGTGAGTACAGGGCCCACTAAAGGATGTTGGGCCCTCAGGCCTTGGTCAGAGACATTCACACCAGTGGCCTGCTGGAAGTCATTTTGTAGGGCTCTGGCAGGGCTCATCCTGTTCCTCCTTGCACAAAGGAGAAGATACCGGTCCTGCTGATGGGTTAAGGACCTTCTACGGCCCTGTCCAGCTCTCCTAGAGGAACTGCCTGTCTCCTGGAATCTCCTCCATGCTCTTGAGACTGTGCTGGGAGACACAGCAAACCTTCTGGCAATGACATGTATTGATGTGCCATCCTGGAGGAGTCGGACTGCCTGTGCAACCTCTGTAGGGTCCAGGTATTCCCTCATGCTACCAATAGTGACACTGACCCTAGCCAAATGCAAAACTAGTGAAAAGCAGTCAGAAAGATGAGTAGGGAAAAAATGCCAGCGGCCTCCACCTGTAAAACCATTCCTGTTTTGGGGGTTGTCTCATTTTTGCCCAACTAGTGCACCTGTTGTTAATTTCATGAACATCAAAGCAGCTGAAACTGATTAACAACCCCCTCTTCTACTTACCTGACCAGATCAATATCCCAGGAGTTTCACTGACTTGATGCTAGACTCGGATTACAAAGTGTTCCTTTCATTTTTTTTTGAGCAGTGTATTTATTTATTTATTATTATTTATACAGTATATATATATATATTTAATATATATAGAATTTTTTTGGCCATATTTTTAGACAGGATCTTCTCCTATTAGCCTCCTGTAACACACTCCCCGCTAAAAGTAAGGGCAGAACTGGGAGCAGGTAAGTGCAGGACAGCTCTCCCAGCATACATAGTGCTGCCAGTTAACAGAAGGAAGAATGCGCAGAATGATGATTTCATGATTGGTGTGCTTCTCCTCCATTGTCCAATCACAGGCTTGAGGTAGGCTGGTAACCAAGCTATGTTGGTTATCTGCAGTATACAATGTTGGGACCGTGGTCCTGGCTGTTTGTCTGGCAGAAGTGCTTGGATCACAAGACCAGTTGCAAATAATAAAAACACCCTTCAGCAGTTGACCTGCATGTATTTTAGCTGGGCACAGGTTTTGGTCTTTCATAAACTGACCCTCAGCTGTGTAGTGTGATGGCCTACCTATCAATCTGTCCAATTACACCACACAGCTGTTAGTAAAGGTTGTTGATTTAACAGATAAATGATGACTCTGTGTGGTCAGTTTACTCATTCCCCCCACACACAACATCAATCTTTGATTCTAATCAATTATAAAGCCAATATATATATATATATATATACTGTATATATTCTCTCTCTCTCTCTCTCTCTATATATATATATATATATATATATATATATACATATATATATATATATATATATATATATACATATATATATATATATATATATATATATAGTGTGTGTGTGTATATATATATATATATATATATATATATATATATATATATAGTGTGTGTGTATATATATATATATATATATATATGTATATATATAGATATATATAGATATATACACTGTATATATATATAAACTATTGTCTTTATTCCATGATATTTATCCCGTACCTTTCTGACCTGCGCTGTAGTTGATTGGATGGGGGGGATTTTGTGTTTTCCTGAGAAGTGTTTGAGAATTTCCCTCTTATCTCTTCAGCTGGTTTTCATTTCCCCAGTTATCATGCTTTGAGATTTTGGTTAGACTTTTTGGCTGATAAGAACAAAAGTGGTGGGTTCAAAAGTTTACCCAAGATTATCTGCGGAGGGGCAGAGTGACAGCACTGTGATTGAGCGGCAGGCGGGATTATCCCATCAATGGAAAGTTTATTAACAGGAATAAAAGAATGAAGAACAATGGAAGATAAGAGAAGACTGATAAGTGTGAGCAAAGGGCACAGAGGTGAATGAGGGGATGGCCACAATTAATATCGCAGCATCTTTTCAATATATTTTTTTTTTGAGCAGTCAGATTAATAAAGCCCCAAACAAGCAGAAATGTACCAAATCAATCTCATTTAGGACACATTTGGTAATCCTGCAGTCAAATGTACTTTCACCTAAAGGGTTAAAGCTGGACTCTATACCAACAGTTTACACAGATAAACTGCATTTATAGGAACTCTTTTTACCTGCAAAGGTTTGTATTTTTGTCCATTCAGTCCTAAAATTTACACAGCTCTGCCATCCAGCACAGCCCTATCTGTCAATGGAGGAGACCTGATTTATCTCTCCAGAATTTATTTCATATCCCTTCCTCATCAAGCTGCAATACTGCTTACAGCTAGACTCCAGGCAAACAGCTGTATGCACAGATAAAATGCATATATGGGATCGGTTCCACCTGCCAAACCCATATAACCCATATATTTTAAATATGTTTAAAAAATACTCTTTCCAAATACACTGACATATATTTGAAATGCTACAATTTTGGCCATATTCAATATATTTATATATACATATATATATATATATATATATATATATATATATATATATATATATACTGTATGCTGAAATGTGTTTTTTCATTACAAATTATATGAAAAATATTTTTTTAAAAATACATTTTCAAATATACTGTATGTCTTTAAAAATACATTTAATCTACATTTTTGGAGTGCATTTACAAATATATGTAAAAATATATGTTAAAATGATTTTTTTATATGTTAAAATAAATCTGAAGAATCTAATAAACAAATATATTTTAAAAAATATTTTTCATATATTTTGTAATATATAAAAAACATTTCAACATGCAGTATGTATGTATGTATATGTATATATATATATATATATATATATATATATATTTTTTTTTTTTTATATATATATATATTGAATACGGCCAAAATTGTAGTATTTCAAATATATGTCAATATATTTGGGGAAGAATATTTTTTAAATATATTTCAATTATATTTTTCTTCCATGTGGGAAGGACTTTACTCCTGTTCATCCAGTCCTGAGATTTGCACAGCCCTACCACACAGCCTGACAAACAAGATGGGAGAGCTGCATTTTTCTGCTGCAGTCCAGTAACATTTACAGGTCTTGTCCATTATTCAGCTTATGACTGGACAGGGAAGAAGAAGCAGTTGACTGATGAGCTCATCTCTGTGCCCTCTTCTCCTAGCATCTTCCTGATTGGCTCCTTGTGCTGCTCCTCCCTCTCCAAGTCTGAACTCTGTTGTACCGGTCAAAGTAATTGTAGTAATCTTCAGCCAAGCACCCCTGACAGACAGGTCCTCAGACGTCTTGCAGACTAGTTAAGGAATGCAGCCTGGTCCAGGACACACCCTCAGCCTATGATTGGATAATGAGGGAGTAGCTTTACACTGATGAGGTCACCCTTTGACTTCCCTCTCTTAGAGACAGCAGCCATGCAGAGCAATAGAGCCGTGATTGGCTAACAAGATTATATCACCTCTGTGCAGAGGAAGAAGTAGAATTATTCCGAAACACGTCGAATTACACAAGTTCTGTAACTAAACAAATATATTATGATGGTGATGTAACAATATTTTATGACTTTTGGAAAATAGTTGTCATTTCATGTTTTTTACATGTGTGAAAATTTTATGGAAAATAAAGATTTCATATATTTTTTAATTCTATGTATCAATGCCTTAAAAGTCCCATTCAAATTGGGGGGGGGGGAGGTTTCTCCTCAATCTGATTGGCTCAAAAGTGTCTCCCTTCCTTTTCCAGTCTTGTTGCCACAATACAAAGGGATCACAGGAATCTGATATTAATACAAAATCTGCTACTTATACTAGTTACATAGTTAGTCTGGCTGAAAAAAGACAAAAGTCCATCCAGTTCAACCACAGGAAAAAAAAAAAGTTATAATCCTACACCCACAGTTGATCCAGAGGAAGGCAAAAAAAAACCCAGTAAGTAAAAAAAATTAAAACATTTTATAAAGAATAAAGAACTGTATTTGGCAGAAGTTTTCAAATTATCGTTCGCTTTAAATGTTTTAAGAAGTATGGCAGATGGGAGTGGCTGTCCAGCCTTTGACTTTCCTTCCTCAAGTCAATATTTGCATATTAGAGTATCTCAAGTTTTGGAGTTCCTGAAGCCCTCAGAAACAAATGGAAAGGTTTGTGCAGACATCCACCAGGGCCTGTTTTCCATTCATAATGGCACTTTCCAAAAAGGTTTACCTTAATTATAAACAATCTCTCAAAGTGGCTTGCCCTCCTGTTGATTTTCTTGCAGCAGCTGATCGACAAGGATGCTTGTTGCACTGCCTTACATACCTAGTGTAACAGAACCATCCCAGTCTGCGCTGAGTACTTCCGTTAGAATATTGCTTCCCCGTCCGAACACTGACAACAGACACCACAGATTTGAAGTAAGCCAGAAAGTAGTCTAGTTGGTTTTAACACAGATACAAGATATATACACTCAAGGGAACCATCCCCCCTCCCTGCATAATGACACAGGGTGGGGCAATCTACATTTAGTAGCAAGAGACACACCAACAGACAGTCCCATCAGGAGGGAGGGCTGCTGGAGAGAACCCCCCCCCCCACCAAGCAAATACACATAAACACATACTGTACATCCCATAATAGTTTGCTCCCAAGCCAGACGTACAATAGAACAATGGGATGCAGTCACATGACATTAAACAATCTACAACCCCCACCCCCCTATACATGTCTACACAATATTAGGACAGATCACCCTGTACCCCTAACAGGCACAGGGTGACCTGCACATAATAGAGATATGGGGAGCTGAGACAGGGGTCTCCCCACCTGTTAGGGATCCCCTCGATCCCCGCCGCGATGGTCCCGGCGCAGGCGCACTGCACCGCCCTGTGCGGGGACACGGGCACTAGTTCCGGGCCGGCCACGGCGTTCGAGTTCGCGCATGCGCAGTAGAAGCCGCGGCCGCCCGCTGGGCACCAATGGCAGTGCAGGGCGGGATATTTAAATGTCCCTGTGCTGTCATTTCAGTGCCTTCTGGTCCTACCTGTATCCTGCGAATCTGAACCTGTGCCTTGTAAGTTATTTGACCCGGATTGCTCTAGACCTGCTGATTTCTCCTGCCCAGACCCTTGCTTTGCCTGACCTCTCTTCCTGAATGCCCCTCATTAGATCTGACCTACTGTTGCTGACCTGGCGTGTGACCCGACGATTCTCTGCCTGCTCCCTTGTACCTTACCGCCCTCTACGTTACCAACTCGGCCTGTCTGACTTCGCACTTGCTCAGCCATCCATCCATCACATCGGGGTCACCCGACCTCCTTACATTTGGCTCTCCCTGGTTGGAGCCCCTGGCGAACACCCCTACCACTGACAGGTGTGCTCAATAGTGGCGACCTGGTCCCGGGGTACTACAAGTCCATCACAAAAATAGAGCAGAAACAGGCCACCTAGAATGACACGAATAGCTAGTGTCATAATCATATCTCCGACTCACTTAGTATATAAGTGTGGATCCATAAACCCAGAAATTGCATACTGAACAATATGGTAGTGTGACAAGAGCACCCCTACCTGAAAAAAGAAGGTTACTAAGAGATCCACGCGGAGTAATATGGATTCAAAAAATTACAGGCAATACTTTATTTGATCACATAGATCATCCTACTCAACCACCGGGACGCCCTATAGTATCTGCTATCAGTGGTCCGCTGGAACCAATAGGTAGATTTGTAGATGATCTAATTAAGGATCTGGTCTTGGAACTTAGATCCTATGTAAGGGATACGGGAGATGTACTGAAAAAGATTTTAAATGTAAGAGTACCTAAGGATGCACTTCTGGTGGGAATTGATGTGGAATCATTATATACCTCTATTCCACACGTCTGGGGACGGAGAGCTGTGGCCTACTTTTTGGAGACATATTTCCCTGAAATGGAGGCTCAAAATGAATTTATATTGGACTTGCTGGATTTTATGTTGACCCATAACTGTTTTCAGTTCCTGGGTTCCTTCTACCAGCAAATATGTGGTACCTCCATGGGAGCACCCATTTGCATGCTTACATCTGGGCTTATGGGAAGAGGAGTTGGTTTATCCCTCCACTCCCTATAAGCAACACGCAATAAAATGGTTGCGATATATTGATGATGTCTTGATGGTCTGGGATGGAGGTATAGATGAGTTAAAAAAATGTATGGAATTCCTAAATGATAACGATAGGAATATCAAACTTACCTATACAGCAGATAGAGAGGTAATAACATTCTTGGATTTATCAATCTCAATTTATGAAAATAAACTAGTCACTAAAACGTTTAGAAAGGAAACAGCGGCCAATACACTTTTACATGCTAATAGCTACCATCCAAGGAGCTTAAAACAGGGAATACCCATTGGCCAGTTTCAGAGAATAAAAAGGAACTGTACAGAAGAAGCTGAATATAGAAATGAATCTATTCAGCTCTACAAGAGGTTTAGGGAAAGAGGTTACTCACATAGAACCCTAAGAAGAGCAAAAAGAAGAGCTCTTGGTAGAACAAGAGAGGAGCTTATAAATAAACCAAAATCAAAGCCAGGGGCGAAGTCGGTAAATCAACCGGTAAGATTCATAACTAAATTTGGACAACAATGGGATGAAGTCAAGAAGGCCCTGGACTCTCATTGGTATTTATTAACTCAAAATCCACAGATAGCAAGAGTGGTAGGGGAGGGCCCCCAAATGGTAGCAAAAAGAGCTCGGAATCTAAATGACATACTAGTACAATCAGAGTTTCAGAGGGCACCACAAAGAAATTGGCTAACTAGGAGGACAGGCCTATGTGGTATGTTTCCATGTGGCCATTGTCAAATTTGTCCATTTGTACATAAGTCTAATCAGTTCTTTAATAATGATAAATCTAAGGCATTCCAGATACAAAGTTTTATTAACTGCTCCAGCAGTAGAATAATATATATGATAGAATGTCCATGCAAGAAGATGTATATAGGAAAAACGAAAAGGAATCTCAGGACTAGGATCGGTGAACACTTGAGAGACATTAGCAATGAAAATAGGAATGTAAGAAAGGGAGAAAAAGAGAACCCACTGGCACAACACGGGGGTAAAACAGAAGGTCTAAAAGTGAAAGGGATCTTCTTGCTTAATATTTCAGCCCGTCGGGGGGACTTTGATAAAGTCCTCCTACAAAAAGAAAAATTCTGGATCTATACCCTGGGTGCACTTGTCCCATACGGACTGAATACAGAACTCAACTTTGGAGTTTTTTTGAATTGAATTTCTTGGAACCTCTAATATACCCTGAGCTATAACTTAAACTGGGGTATTATATAGGGGAGTGAAATATGGATCTATCCGGATAAAGTATGAATCTAACTAAGTGAGTCTTCCTATTCCCACTATATATTGAATTCTTATATTAACTAGATCAATACTAAAATTAGGAAATTGAATCCTTTCTTGATGTCCCCCTTTTTGAATTATAATAAAAATTCCTTTCCATTATCCTCTTTAAAGATGATCTGATTTACAATAATATGGTCCCCCCCTTTTTATTGCCAGCAGTCAATTTAAATTTAATATATGTGTTTTAATTCACTTTGGATCTTTCGAATGTAGTGATACTCTTTCAACACAAGATGGCGAGGTGGAGACTCTTTGGTATGCAATTAGTGCACCATATAAGGCAAAGGATTGAAGTCCCCTCCCAGTTCTGACGAAGTCTGCGGTGATTGGCGGACGAAACGCGTCAACGTAATGACGTCACTACGCTCGGCGTCTTCATAGGGTGCGGCGCCCACGAGGTGGGATGGAACTGCGGTGTCACAGCTCCTTGCTAGGAAGGCACGAGGCCCTCTGAAAACTACCATAAAGTCTACTACTACAGCGGTTCGCAAACGGCAATCCCCTATGGGAATATACCTTCCACCGGTGGCAAGTTATTTAAGCTTACAGCTGTGTAGATTTATAGAGTATATCTGGAGCCAAGAGGGCATGTTATATGGGCCTAATCTACCCTGTATACTTGGGGAATTTTTTGGAAATCCTCTTTAGAGGATAATATATACATATATATACTTATATGCTATCCTATTTAGGCATTGTATGCTGTGACAAAGCCATATCCTATTCAAACCGCTTCAATTTTCTTAGATTGAGTAATTTTTGGAAAGCCCTTCAGTGGGTATACAGACTCAGGTATTCACGGCCTGCTATATACACAATATATGTGTTTGGAATCTACGTACTGTGACTACCTGGCTCCCCACCCCCATATGCACTTTTGAACAAGCATCAAGGACCTGATCCTATTTCAAGTCGACGGGAGTCTTCTTGATCCCTATTGATGGTAATATACCCATACTTTGTTTTTGCTTTCAGGGTTCACTTGATGCCTGTGTTCTTTATAATAATCTTTTATATATATCCCCAGAATCATTTGGTACTGTGGACTGTGTTTCACTTGGGGTGGCTATCCAGGAAATCCCTACATTTGAGAAACGGGTATGACAGTTTCACAACTAAGAAGGTAATGAAGGTGTCCACTAATTACTGTAGAGGGAGGCTTGGTGAGGCCTGGATGTGATTCAGCTCCTATACTTTCATACATTCTTTGTGTATTTTTGTGTTCCAGCTTCCATACATCAGGAGGCTACTCTACACATCCTGACTTATATTGGGAACATATTTGCTGAATCTATGGTTCACTCTAATACGAGCTGGAAATTCATGGAAACCTAGGATCAAAACCTCACCATTACCATATATTGCCTTATATGGTACTCTACTTGCCTAAATGACCCTGATATGAAGACGCTAAGTGCTTTTAAAATGATTTTATTTGCTTGACATGTTCACCGTGCTCATGTTTAACCTCCTTATGATCTATGTGATCAAATAAAGTATTGCCTGTAATTTTTTGAATCCATATTACTCCGCGTGGATCTCTTAGTAACCTTCTTTTTTCAGGTAGGGGTGCTCTTGTCACACTACCATATTGTTCAGTACTACAAGTCCATCCCCACCATCAGGGGCCCTGGTGAACAAGTACCCTGGGGCTTAGACTCCGCGCTCTGGGTGCCCCTGACCAGTGGAGTGCTAGTGGTGCCGTCCGGCGGTCCCTCACACCACCTCTCCAAAGTGAGCTGGGTTCCATGGGCCCCCCCACCCAAAGTGACTCCCGTCACACCTAGATGCACTAGATGGCACTCTGAACAATCTGCATTCTTATAAAGTACAGCATGACAGTTGAATTAACATAGAATACGCAGCTGTTTCCCTGTAACATGTTGGCAACTCCGGAAGATGCCGTGAATCTGGTCCCTCTGCAGAATAAAACGTAGGTGATAGTTTATCTATTATCGCAAGGCAAACTGTATGAAAGTTTTGTTAATGTCTATCTAATGGTCGAGGCTAAACAGCAGCCCTTGTGTGCCTAATAGCTTGTGTAATTCATTGTTGCTCTCCTAAGTGCAAACATATTGTAGCTATTGATTTTTGCCCGGTGCAATCAATGCTCGGGTGACCAGGAGCCGGGGGGAACTGTGTATTAATAACACGGCTGTAGGATCTCATGTTAAAAATCTCTGGGCAACCAGCAGAATATAACCAGGTTCCCTGATGACCTCCAGGGGGGTGGCTTGATAAGGGATGAACATAGTGCTATGTATGTGCCAGATGCTACAACATATGCTAGGCTTTCCTTTGCTGCTGTCTGTGGCTTCGGAGAAAAGGAACCACACAGGCAAACATAGAATAATAAGCCAACAAACCCAAACTTTCAGATTTATTTATTGGCCTTGTCTACTGTATGTAGCCCCAAAACCTTCACCTTAGTGCCTTACAAAAATGATAAAACTCTTTCAAGAAGCTGACAATCTAGTATCCCTGTTACAGATGTAAAGGAACTCATGGAAGGGACCCTTTAGGGTGGGAAGTCATTAGGGATGAGCAAATCTGCCGGAGTTTGGTTCACAAACAGTTCTGGCCATTTTTAGGACTAACAAACCAGCTATTGTCAAATTATGGGCATGAGAAGCCAACCACTGCCATAGGGAACAGGTACCAATGCCAAAGGTAGGAAAAATGGCTCACTAGGGATGAGTTAAAGGGTTGTTCCGAACCAGAATTCAGACCATGCTTTGGTTGTTTGGGTGTTCGGAAGAATGCCCAAATGGTTGCACATTCAGTTCCTTGTTTGCAGAAACCAATCATATACAGAGGTGGTATTTCTACTGCTTCTATTTATGACAGCTTCCTGCTGTCAATGGTTACTAAGGAAGGGGAGGGTGCTGGTACCCGCCACGTCTCTAGCAACCGCTGACATTACCAACATCATAGACTAACATGGCTGAGAATGCCCAACCCTGTAAGCAAAGAGGTAGGGATAGCGATGACATCAATGCAATAACATTGATCATCTATGGCCATGGCCATGTTTGGCCAATGATGTCACCACTATTCCCACCCCTTCCCGTATATAGCTGATGACAGCTTGGGGAGTTGTTATTCAGGGAGGAGTAGGGTCAAGATTGGTTGCATGCTCTGGGTGGTTACGATGGATTTGTGAGGAACTTTTTGGGGATTTTTATTTTTTTAACCACATTTACAACTGGCCACCCACAATGTACTGGCAAAGGGTGGCCGCTGTACGTAAAACTACGTATGGGTACATCGCTGCCTACTTCCAGGTTTCGGGTGCCTTCTATGCCATCAGAAGACAACTGTACCACCTAAAACCACCGGTAAGAGTCTGGCTTAAAATCTTTGATAGTGTCATCACCCCAGTCCTTCTTTATGGCAGTTTCTCCAAGTCCATCGTAGCACCTTCAATGGTGCTTGCCAATCCGAACTGGGCAGATATCCCTTACTTCCCACAGTAGAGAAGAGGACGCTATCATACTGAGACCACCTACAAAACAGCATTCCTGACTCATATCCTCATAAAGCCTTAAGGACCAGCCCAAGCCATGTGGCCTGCAATAACTCATCAGTGCCTTGTCTATCCCAAACTTCCAGCAATTTGGCCCAACAAACTCTCAAATAAAAAAATATAATAAACAATTCCAAAGAAAATGTTGGAGAATGGAGAATTTACAGAACAATTTCTAAGAAGCGAACTGTTTACCAGTCACTGCAGAGAGACTACAAACTGGTCCCATACCTGGAGGTGCTACAAGACCCCAAAGACAGACAGAGCCTGAGCAGACCGCCCACAGTCTGAAATCGAATCAGGAGGGCACAGTCAGACCTACGTACAAGCCCAGGGAGAAGTGCCCCAAGTACTCATTAGTAAGGGTCACTCACCTCCAGAGACTCCACTCTCATCCCGGACTTCACTTCTATAGAAGTAAGGAGGAAACTTCAAATTCTACTGGGAGCTGAGGAGCCAACAGAGAAAACAGACTACATGGACTCACCCCCTATACCCCTCTACATTACCCCCCCCCCCCCCCCAAAGCTGCCCTAGAGCAACTTTCCAATACAAATTCAACTGCTTTGGCACTTTGATTTTTGCAATCAAAGCATATTTTAATTTGAAAGATTAGAGGAGAGAGAGAGGGGGGGAGAGACAGAGAGAGGGAGAGGAGTCAGAGAGAGGGAGAGGAGACAGAGAGAAGAGACAGAGAGAGGGAGAGGAGACAGAGAGAAGAGACAGAGAGAGGGAGAGGAGACAGAGAGAGGGAGAGGAGACAGAGAGAAAAGACAGGAGACAGAGAGAGGGAGAGAAGACAGAGAGAGGGAGAAGAGACATAGCAGGGAGAGGAGACAGAGAGAATAGACAGAAGACAGAAAGAGGGAGAGGAGAGAGGGAGAGGAGACAGAGAGAAGGAAAGGAGACAGAGAGAAGAGACAGGGAGAGAGAGAGAGAGGAGACAGAGAGAGGGAGAGGAGACAGAGAAGGGAGAGGAGACAGAAAGAAGAGACAGAGAGAGGGAGAGGAGACAGAGAATGAAGAGGAGACAGAGAAGGAAGAGGAGACAGAGAGAGGGAGAAGAGACGGAGAGGAGAAGAGACAGAGAGAGGGTAGAAGACACAGAGAGAGAGAAAGGATTAGAGAGAGGGGAGAAGCGACAGAGAGAGGGGAGAAGAGACAGAGAGAGGGAAAGGAGACAGAGAGAGGAGAGGAGACAGGCAAAGAAAGAAAAGGAAACCGAGAGAGGGAGAGGAGACAGAAAAAGAAGGAAGAGGAGACCGAGAGGGGGAGATGAGACAGAGAGAGGAGAAGAGACAGAGAGAGGGGAGAAGAGACGGAGAGAGGGGAGAAGAGACAGAGAGAGGGAGAGGAGACAGAGAAGGGAGAGGAGACAGAGAGAGGGAAATGAGACAGAGAGAGGGAGAAGAGACAGAGAGAGGGGAGAAGAGACAGAGAGAGGGAGGTAGAGGAGACAGAAAATGAAGAGGAGACAGAGAAGGAAAAGGAGACAGAGAAGGGAGAGGAGACAGAGAGAGGAGAGGGGACAGACAGAGAATGAGAGGAGTTAGAGAGGGGAGGATAGACAGAGACAAGAGGAAGAAAGAAGGGAGAGGAAACAGAGAGCGGGGAAATGAGGCATAGAGAGTGAAGTCAAGAAGAAGAGAGTGACAGGGAGGAGATAAAGAAAAGACAGGAGATAAAATATAGCACCCCATTGCAGCATATGCACATTCACTAAGTTTTTGTCACTTTAAAAAAGCTGCAAGTACAGAAAAATACTGTACCTGTTAATCTGCCAGGAATCCTGCCAGCTGCTAACGTCCTGTTTAAACTGACAACACAGTACATTTGCTGCACTGAGATCCCACCCATTCCTCCCCTCCTGGACTGCAGCGATAAATTGAAAGGGGCCTTCAAATTCAGAAAAGAACTGGGCTGGGCTAACAACACTGCTGGGGATTTCAGTGCAACATAGGCAGTGTTGTCAGCTCAGAAATTAGGAGCTCATTGACTTTCTAGCATATCAACAAGTTTGTTTTCTGTACTTATATCTTTTAAAGACATAAAACAAATAGATATGTACTGTATGGTTTTTTTTCAACATGTTGCCCAGACATACACTTAGATTTGTACAATTATTTTTTTTGCTAACGAGATATATATATATTAAAGTCAGCATACTATGTCATTTTATTCCAGGGAGTATAATACATACAATCTCAGACTTCTAATCGTTCCCCTGTGGCTGTGAACGAAGCCACGTGTTGTGATTGTCAATATTTAAATTTCATTCTAACGTAGATAAAGTCTATACTGTTACGTTTTAAGACACCTTATCAGTTGATGGAATCGTCAGCTAAAAGCATTAATAGCCATAAACATAATGTTATTTTTCCACGACTTCATGTAACGGACACACTGATGGACACATGAAACTGTGACGATGTCTTATATATAACATATAACATAATAACATTTTCTCCTTTAGTATACCCCACACAAAAAGAACCCAAGGGAGTTAAGGTCTGATGAGCTTATATAGAGATAAACTGTATATATATATATATATATATATATATATATATATCCTGTGTGTCCAGACTTTAGGGACACCCTGTATATACGCAGCTAATTAGAAGTTAGCTCTTCATTACAAAGTAAGTTGCTGACAGTTCAAGCTCCCTTTTTTTTATTGCAGCACCTCACTGCATTCGTTGAAAAGCAAAACATTTAAAATACTGTGCACTCTAGCCCTTTTTTGGTTGATTGAGGAGCCTGCTGGTGACTGGGTCTTGTGACAATGACAATTGCTTTTTCTTCTTCTTTTTTTTCTTCTTTTCTTTTCTGAAGGCAAGATCAGCAGTCCCAGGGGAATCCTTCAATTGTTGTCCGACCAGCCTAGAATGGAACTTCTCACAGGCAGGCACTGTGGAGTGGCACCAGAACTGTGGCACAGGAATTCAGAGTCCGCCTATCTACTCTGCACTTTAGTCCCTCCTTAGTAGTGTACAATAGTCTCTTATGGCTTGGAACATGGACAGGACAGGACAGGACATGTGGCTGAGACTTTCTCTCTCTCTCTCTTTAATTCCTAGTTCCAGGGTTTCAAAGCCAACTACTCACGGACAGAAAGTGCATGCATAATATATTTATTATTTATTTATATTATGATCTCCATGTATAATACATAAGGGGGATATGATCTCCATGTATAATACATAAGGGGGGATATGATCTCCATGTATAATACATAAGGGGGGATATGATCTCCATGTATAATACATAAGGGGGGATATGATCTCCATGTATAATACATAAGGGGGGATATGATCTCCATGTATAATACATAAGGGGGGATATGATCTCCATGTATAATACATAAGGGGGGATATGATCACCATGTATAATACATAAGGGGGATATGATCTCCATGTATAATACATAAGGGGGGATATGATCTCCATGTATAATACATAAGGGGGGGATATGATCTCCATGTATAATACATAAGGGGGGATATGATCTCCATGTATAATACATAAGGGGGGATATGATCACCATGTATAATACATAAGGGGGGATATGATCACCATGTATAATACATAAGGGGGGATATGATCTCCATGTATAATACATAAGGGGGGATATGATCACCATGTATAATACATAAGGGGGGATATGATCTCCATGTATAATACGTAAGGGGGGATATGATCTCCATGTATAATACATAAGGGGGGGATATCATCTCCATGTATAATACGTAAGAGGGGATATGATCTCCTTGTATAATACAGAAGGGGGGATATGATCTCCATGTATAATACATAAGGGGGGATATGATCTCCATGTATAATACATAAGGGGGGATATGATCTTCATGTATAATACATAAGGGGGGATATGATCTCCATGTATAATACATAAGGGGGATATGATCTCCATGTATAATACATAAGGGGGGGTATGATCACCATGTATAATACATAAGGGGGGATATGATCTCCATGTATAATACATAAGGGGGGGATATGATCTCCATGTATAATACATAAGGGGGATATGATCTCCATGTATAATACATAAGGGGGGATATGATCACCATGTATAATACATAAGGGGGGATATGATCTCCATGTATAATACATAAGGGGGGATATGATCTTCATGTATAATACATAAGGGGGGATATGATCTCCATGTATAATACATAAGGGGGATATGATCTCCATGTATAATACATAAGGGGGATATGATCTCCATGTATAATACATAAGAGGGGATATGATCTCCTTGTATAATACAGAAGGGGGGATATGATCTCCATGTATAATACATAAGGGGGGATATGATCACCATGTATAATACATAAGAGGGGATATGATCTCCATGTATAATACATAAGGGGGGATATGATCTTCATGTATAATACATAAGGGGGATATGATCACCATGTATAATACATAAGGGGGGATATGATCTCCGTGTATAATACATAAGGGGGGATATGATCTCCATGTATAATACATAAGGGGGGATATGATCTCCATGTATAATACATAAGGGGGGATATGATCTCCATGTATAATACATAAGGGGGGGGGATATGATCTCCATGTATAAATGCATCAGTGGTTCATATAGTGAACTCGGTGTAGTTATTCCCCCTGAGGTCATCACAGAGGATAAGGGGGCACTCTTTACATCTGGAGGAAAAGAAATGTAATCTCCAAACACTGAAAGGTTTCTTCGCAGTAAAAGCTGTGAAAATGTGGAATAGACTCCCTCAAGAGTTGGTTGTGGCCAGCTCAGTGGATTGCTGTAGGAAAGTCCTGGATTCTTTCTTGGATACACAGAATATAACTGGATATAACATTTATAGGTAAAGTTGATCCAGGGAATATCCGATTGCCTCTCGGGGGATCAGGAAGGAATTTTCTCCCCTGCAGGAGCAAATTGGATCATGCATTTTTTGCCTTCCTCTGGATCACCTGTGGGTGTAGGATTATAATTTTTTTTTCTTTATGGTTTAACTGGATGGACTATTGTCTTTTTTCAGCCAGAATATCAATATCCACTCAAAATATATAGCAATTTTCAGTAAAAACTGCTAATTTTTTAAATTCCACCCAGACCAACGAATATACAAAACTAAATGGTTAGCACTTCCGCCTGGCAGTACTGGGGTCGTTGGTTCTAATCCCAACTGTGGCACCACCTGCCTGGAGTTTGCACGCTCTCCCTGTGCCTGTGTGAGTTTCCCCCGGGTACTCTGGTTTCCTCCCACACATCATAGACATGCTGGTAGGTGAATTGGCTCCTGTCTAAATTGTCCCTAGTATGTGTATGTATGAATGTGAGTTAGGGACCTTAGATTGTGCGCCCCTTGAGGGTTAGGGACTGATGTGAATGTACAATATATACAGTCAGGTCCATAAATATTGGGACATCGACACAATTCTAACATTTTTGGCTTTATACAACACCACAATGGATTTGAAATGAAACGAACAAGATGTGCTTTAACTGCAGACTGTCAGCTTTAATTTGAGGGTATTTACATCCAAATCAGGTGAACGGTGTAGGAATTACAACAGTTTGCATATGTGCCTCCCACTTGTTAAGGTACCAAAAGTAATGGGACAATTGGCTTCTCAGCTGTTCCATGGCCAGGTGTGTGTTATTCCCTCATTATCCCAATTACAATGAGCAGACAAAAGGTCCAGAGTTAATTTCAAGTGTGCTATTTGCATTTGGAATCTGTTGCTGTCAACTCTCAAGATGAGATCCAAAGAGCTGTCACTATCAGTGAAGCAAGCCATCATTAGGCTGGAAAAAAAAAAAAACCCATCAGAAAGATAGCAAAAACATTAGGCGTGGCCAAAACAACTGTTTGGAACATTCTTGAAAAGAAGGAACGTAGCGGTGAGCTCAGCAACACCAAAAGTGCATTAAAGTCAATCATAGGCCTGTTTTCTAGCCAGTCTATTCTTTTTTCCACCTGACTAACAAAGTGGCTGTGTACTACAAGTATTTTTTACATGTTCGAAATAAACTAATAAACTAATTTATTTATAATTTTATGAGTAAATTTTTGCATTTGTTTCAGAACATTTATTTATAATTGTGATTCTTTACTTTTTTAAATTGGAATAGTTAAGTTATCCTAAGTGGCTTGTAATAATAACCTCAACTAAACTAATCCAAAACTCATAAAGTAAAAAAAATATACTCATATATATATATATATATATACAGGTGAAACTCAAAAAATTAGAATATGGTGCAAAAGTTCATTTATTTCAGTAATGCAACTGAAAAGGTGAAACTGATATATGAGAGACTCATTACATGCAAAGCAAGATAGTTCAAGCCGTAATTTGTCATCATTGTGATGATTATGGCTTACAGCTCATGAAAACCCCAAATCCACAATCTCAGAAAATGAGAATATTGTTTAAAGGTGCAATATTGTCGGCTCAAAGTGTCCCACTCTAATCAGCTAATTAAGCCATAACACCTGCAAAGGGTTCCTGAGCCTTTAAATGGTCTCTCAGTCTGGTTCAATAGGAATCACAATCATGGGAAAGACTGCTGACCTGACACCATCACTGACACCCTCCATAAGGAGGGAAAGCCTCAAAAGGTCATTGCAAAAGAAGTTGGATGTTCCCAAAGTGCTGTATCAAAGCACATTAATAGAAAGTTATGTGGAAGGGAAAAGTGTGGAAGAAAAAGGTGCACAAGCTGCAGGGATGACCGCAGCCTGGAGAGGATTGTCAGGAAAAGGCCATTCAAAAGTGTTGGGGACTTTCACAAGGACTGGACTGAGGCTGGAGTCAGTGCATCAAGAGCCACCACACACAGATGGATCCTGGACATGAGCTTCAAATGTCGTATTCCTCTTGTCAAGCCGCTCCTGAACAACAAACAACGTCAGAAGCGTCTTACCTGGGCTAAAGAAAAACAGACCTGGTCTGCTGCTCAGTGGTCCAAAGTCCTCTTTTCTGATGAGAGCCACTTTTGCATCTCATTTGGAAACCAAGGACTCCGAGTATGGAGGAAGAATGGAGAGGCCCAAGGACCCCGAGTATTGAGGAAGAATGGAGAGGCCCAAGGACCCCGAGTATGGAGGAAGAATGGAGAGGCCCAAGGACCCCGAGTATGGAGGAAGAATGGAGAGGCCCAAGGACCCCGAGTATGGAGGAAGAATGGAGAGGCCCAAGGACCCCGAGTATGGAGGAGGAATGGAGAGGCACAAGGACCCGGAGTATGGAGGAAGAATGGAGAGGTACAAGGACCCCGAGTATGGAGGAAGAATGGAGAGGTACAAGGACCCCGAGTATGGAGGAAGAATGGAGAGGCACACACTGCAAGATGCTTGAAGTCCAGTGTGAAGTTTCCACCGTGTGTTGATTTGGGGAGCCATGTCATCTGCTGGTGTTGGTCCACTGTGCTTCATTAAGTCCAGGGTCAACGGAGCCGTCTACCAGGAGATTTTGGAGCACTTCATGCTTCCTTCCCAGACGAGCTTTATGGGGATACTGACTTCATTTTCCAGCAGGACTTGGCAACTCCCCACACTGCCAAAAGCACCAAAACCTGGTTTAATGACCGTGGGATTACTGTGCTTGATTGGCCAGCAAACTCGCCTGACCAGAACCCCATAGAGAATCTATGGGGCATTGCCAAGAGAAAGAGGAGAGACATGAGACCGAACAATGCAGAAGAGCTGAAGGCCGCTATTGAAGCATCCTGGTCTTCCATAACACCTCAGCAGTGCCACAGGCTGATAGCTTCCATGCCACGCCGCATTGAGGCAGTAATTGCTGCAAAAGGGGCCCAAACCAAGTACTGAGTACATATGCATGCTTCTACTTTTCAGAGGTCCGATATTGTTCTATGTACAATCCTTGTTTTATTGATTGCATGGAATATTCTCATTTTCTGAGATTGTGGATTTGGGGTTTTCATGAGCTGTAAGCCATAATCATCACAATGATGACAAATCACGGCTTGAACTATCTTGCTTTGCATGTAATGAGTCTCATATATTAGTTTCACCTTTTAAGTTGCTGCACTGAAATAAATGAACTTCTGCACCATATTCTAATTTTTCGAGTTTCACCTGTATATATATATATATTTTTTTTTTTTTTTTTTTTTTTTTTTTTTTTTAAGCTGTGCCTTAAAGTCAAGCGCAGGCCTGTTTTCTGGCCAGTCTATTCTCTTTTTTCTTTTTTTTTTTTTCCACCTGACTAACAAAGTGTCTGAGTCAATATTGACTGTTTGTCAGGCATCATGTCCTTTAAAAGATCTCTACTCCAGAAGTCAAAATAGCATGAAATGTAATTTTCCAGCTTATCTGTCAGAGGAGACCAGGGACTGAGATGGCTGCCGCCGATAAGGGCCACAGGTACAAGTGTCGGGGCCAGCCAGGCAGCTGTGGAGAAAGGCTTAATAGCAGAACCCACAGGAACAGCACTTGAGAATCCCCTGGCAAATTGACCATTAAGTTAAAACTCGCCATCCGCCTCTAATTCGTTCTCTTCCTCTCCCTAGCTGGTTGCTGGGTGCTAAAGCAAATCCCTGCTGTGTTTGCCCAGTATAATGTTACAATACTCCTATCAAATATTTGTCAACCTGTCAGCCACAGCTCTCCCTATAAATACTTTATCTAAAGGCTCAGTTGGAGCAAAAGCTGGGGACTTGAGCCAAGCTTACCATCAAGGTGAGCTCCAAATTGTTCACTTTTTTTTTTAAACCTTTTTAATTCTAAATTGAAAGACAGATAGATAAATAAATAAATAGCAAATAGGAAAGACAGATATGTAGATAATTATGGAATTGATACAATAAATCATGATATTGCTATATCTATAAAAATGTATTTATTTTATATATATATATATATATATATATTTTTTTTTATATATATATATATATATATATATATATATATATATTTATTTATTTATTTATTTATTTATTTATTTTGTCAGGCATCGTGTTCTATACATTCTATATATATATTTAGAATGTTATGAGTACATTTTTTAATTTGTTTCCGAACATTTATTTATAATCACGATTCTTTTTTTTTTTTTTAAATTAGAATAGTTAAGTTTTCCTAAGTGGCTTGTAAAATATAATAATATAATAATTATTCATTTAATTTTTTAATTTTTTAAAAGTGAAATGTCATATTTGATGTGCCTAGTTACGTAATTTGGGTTAAAAAGGCATATACTTCAATATTTATAGTGTGTTTACTTGTGAGCCACCAGGGTATACTGACAAGAGAGCATATATATATTACTAGATCGCTGGTTGTTTTGCACACTCTCTACAGGTATGCTTTTGTTAACAATTAATTAAATAATTGCCGCGCTCTAATATTAACTAAAAAAGTGCTCAGTGCTTGAAATTTAAATATGATATAAATAAATCAACAATTAATAATACCTTTAAAAAAATTGTAAATACTCCTATATATGTGCCAATATTTGGTTAATAGATCATAAAAATAATATATAAAGTAAATAAAGTCCAAAAGATATAAATAATAATTCAAAGTCCCAAGTGCAGATGAAAAGTGCTATAGTGTCCAATATGATTTGATTTGATTTGATTTGATTTGGACACTATAGCACTTTACATCTGCACTTGGGACTTTGAATTATTATTTATATCTTTTGGACTTTATTTACTTTATATATTATTTTTATGACCTATTAACCAAATATTGGCACATATATAGGAGTATTTACAATTTTTTTAAAGGTATTATTAATTGTTGATTTATTTATATCATATTTAAATTTCAAGCACTGAGCACTTTTTTAGTTAATATTAGAGCGCGGTAATTATTTAATTAATTATATACTTCAATATTGTTCTTAGAAATTGCATCTTTTGAAACTTACATTGATGAGACAAAAATAAAAAAAGATAAAATTTGTTGAGAAAAAAATATTTTATGAACCTAAATATTCATTGGATAAAGTCTTGGAATAAAATGCAGCTAATAATACTGCATTCTGACATGGCATTTTAAAACAATTATAACAAATCGGCTTAATTTATTTTTTAAGATCCAACTTTTTTTTCTTTTTCATGTTTCTTCTGATTTTCTAAAACAAAAATAGTAGATTGCTTAAATTCAGAATTCTCAAGATTTGTTAAATGCAAGCAAACAAGAGACACAAAGTTATCCTTGAAAGTAAATTCAGCACTGGTACAACATGAAATCTGTGCATAATTTTTATTTTGACAGTGGATGATGGTAAAGAAAAGTTTAACTTTTTGTCCTAAAAAATGAAAACCAATTTTGGTTGATAAAATGTTCATTGCCTTGCATGCTTATTGATGCTAATTACAGCTAATAATACTGCATTTTGATATGGGGTTTAAAAACAATTATAACAAATCAGCTTAATTTATTTTTTTTAAATCCTCTTTTCTTTTTAAGTGTTTTCTGATTTTCAAAAACAAAAATAATAGATTGCTTAAATTCAGAATTCTCAAGATTTGTTAAATGCAAGCAAACAAGAGAAGCAGAGTTATCCTTGAAAGTAAATTCAGCACTGGCACAATATGAAATCTGTGGATAATTCCTATTTTGACAGTGGATGATGGTAAACAAAAAGTTTAACTTTTTGTCCTAAAAAATAAAAAAACATTTTTTGTTGATAAAATGCTCATTGCCTTGCATGCTCATTGCCTGCAAGATTATCATTCCAATTATGATCAAATGTAAACAATTAAATCCTAAATGCTGCACAATGGTAAATGAGGTGGGGTATTACCATACGGCAAACAATATTTATGTATTTATTTATTTTTAATTAAGCTGTTTAAAAATATAAATTTTTCCTTTTTTTTTCGTTTTTTTTCAATTAATATTTCCCCAGCATTAGAACATGGATGGACAGCTTCATTTTTTTAGCTTGAAATGTCACTTTTTAGATTTTAAACCTAGAGGAAGGGAAAGTTTATTGTGTTGTTGCTGTGTAATATGACCAGTTTGATGAATTTAAGTGCTTATGCGGTATACAAAATTACACTAAATAGATTTAAAGGATTAAGTAACATTTTATCAGGCATGAATTAAAACAATTATAATTGCTTAAAATTATTTACAGCCTTCTTGATGGTTCTGGTAAGTTTCTTGTTGAACAAACATGAATTATTACACATATATTTTTTTTTAAATCAGAATTATCAACAATTGTTGTTTTAATAAATTTAAAAACTTTATTTATGAAGGTATTTATCAATCATGCATTATATTTTGAATAAGGAAGTAGCTTTAGCAATACTTTAAATTGATTTTAAATATGTATGTCAATTTATTTATTGTACTTTTTCATTTATGGAGATGTTTTGTTTTTTGATCATTGAGGTAGCCATTATTTTTTTTTTTTTTTTGATCATTGAGGTAGCCATTATTTTTTTTTTTTTTACAAACTTTTATTGAAAAAGTGGTCAAACAGGTACAACAGGTATATACATCCAAAATAGTTAGTCAAAGGAATAGCGATAGACAGTGTACATCTGTTGTACCCAATGAGCCATATAAAGGGGCGGACTGACCATTTGGAAACTCGGGCACTGCCCGATGGCCCAGGGTCAGTAGGGGGGCCCCATGAGATGCCCCTGGTACCTTTTTCATAGGCTTTTTTGAGTTTGGGCAAGGACACAGGGGCCCCATGATCCCCTATTGCCCGGGGGCCCCATGAGTTGTCAGTCTTCCACTGGCCATATATACAACATACCAAAGAAAAAAACATGATAATACAAAAGTAAAGTTAACCACAAGGCACTTTCAAAGTGCATTAAACTTTCAAGGTTTTATGTTTTGAAGTGTACAAAATCGCATCCATTTTGGAGACGATCTGTGTCAAGGGTACAGACATCGACTTCCATCGGTATGCAATGACGCATAAGGTGTGTATTAATCTCTCCAAGGGCCGTGGGAGATCAGGAATAGTAGAGAACAAGAAACACTGGGTTCAAATTAAAGTGATATGTTTACCAAAAACTGTTATTCATTATTTATCATATGATCCATATTGTTTGGTTCTAGAAGACAGTTTAATTTTTCTGGCCTTTTTGTCTTTTTTTTAGATTGTTCCTTGGAGGAAATGGCAACTGGCGTAATATGCAACCTCTCCGAGCTGAAATTTCCCTCATCCTTTCAGAATACATACTTACTCCCAGACCTGGCTCAGGATGTGGACTTCCAGGATTCTTCGGAAGAGGAAGAAGAAATGCTGGAGGAAGAGGAGATGGATGGCTTGTCAGATGGAGAACCAACAGCCTTTAGGTCAACCCTTGTTTCCGGTGACCAGGTCCCAACACCTGGAGAGAGCACTGAAATGACCAAGCAGCTTTTGAAGTTTTCTGAACTTATAAGCTCTGATATTCAGAGATATTTCGGGCAGAAAACAAAGGATGAAGACCCAGACTCTTGCAATATCTACGAAGACTACTTCACTCCCCGGCTATCAGGAGGACAAGAGATGTATTACCACGATCTGGTTAGGATAGCTCAAAACAAAGACCATGAGAAGGAGGACTTGTTTAACCCACTTACACCGCCAGTTGAGTTTGATGAAAAAATATTAAAAACCATCTGTGCAAAAGAAGATCCAAAGAAACTTGGTCCCCTGTCGGAGCTGTTTGACTTTGGCCTTCGTAAGTACTTAAAACAAAAGTCATCTCTAGCCAAGGATGGAAGGTTACAAAGACTAGATAGGAAGTATGCACATATTGTTCCCATGCATAGAAGACTCTTGCCACTTTCGTTTTGGAAAGAACCAGCTCCAGATACATCATGTATTCTAAACACTAATACACCAGACTTCAGTGACCTCCTGGAAAACTGGACCTCTGATGCTCATAATGAACTCCATGGCACTTCTAGGGACCTTTTAGGCGAATTCAGTAGATAGGTCAATGCACAGATTTTACTGCAATAAAGAAAAGACATAAGGCAGTCCTCAAAAACTAAAGCATAAACAGATAATAGCTAAAAGTAAAAAAAAACCTTTATTAACACAACAAAAATGGCGTGGTAAAATATACAAAAATAATTTGATCAAAAAGATATTAGAACCAGATGACTCCAGAAGGACAATGCAGTCATCCCAGAAAGGGAACCCCATAGACAGCCACCATAAAGTGCATTTTAACAAATACAAATGCTTACTTTTTTTTCTACATTTTTGAAAGGTATTTGGTGTTCTTAGGACTCATTTACATTTGCTTCGAGTTTAACAGACATTAAAGTGCTTACTGCTTCAAAATGCTTTTTTTAAATGTATTTTTGATGCTTCAGTGATGCTTTTTTGAAACTTTAATGAAGCTTGTCAAATGCCCTGTGTGTGTTTTGTATTTCTATTTGTTTTAAAGAGGCCCAGTATAATCCCCAGCTCATTAGTACCTCTGTTCAGCAGATCTCCAGCTCATTGGTACCCTCATTCAGCAGATCCCCAGCTCACCGATACCCTCGTTCAGCAGATCCCCAGCTCTCCGGTACCCTCATTCATCAGATCCCAAGCTCATTGGCACCCTCAGTCAGCAGATCCCCAGCTCATTGGCAGCCTCGTTCAGCAGATCCCCAGCTCATTGGTAGCCTTGTTCAGCAGATCCCCAGCTCATTGGTAGCCTTGTTCAGCAGATCCCCAACTCATTGATACCCTCAGTCAACAGATCCCCAGCACATTGGTAGCCTCATTCAGCAGATCACCAGCTCATTAGTACCCTCAGTCAGCAGATCCCCAGCACATTGGTAGCCTCGTTCAGCAGATACCCAACTCATTGGTACCCTTGTTCAGCAGATACCTAGCTCATTGGTACCCTTGTTCAGCAGATCCCCAGCTCATTGGTACCCTTGTTCAGCAGATACCTAGCTCATTGGTACCCTCATTCAGCAGATCCCCAGCTCATTGGTACCCTCATTCAGCAGATCCCTAGCTCATTGGTACCCTCATTCAGCAGATCGCCATCTCATTGCTACCTTCAGTCAACAGATCCCCAGCTCATTGGTAGCCTCGTTCAGTAGATCCCCAGCTCATTGATACCCTCATTCAGTAGATCCCTAGCTCATTGGTACCCTCAATCAATGGATACCCAGTTCATTGGTAGCTTTGTTCAGCAGATCCCCTGCTCACTAGTACCCCCAGCTCTGCTGATGCCCCACTCAGTAGTACCCCAGATTTGCTGATCCCCTGTTCAGTTGTAACCCCCAGCTGTGCTGATCCCCCGCTCAGTAGTAACCCTCAGTTCTTCTGATCCTCTGGTTTGCTGATCTTCCTCTCTCTCTGGTCCCGCTCACTTCCCACAGTATTGCTCCCACACTGTGCACCATGTGTGACATTGCTAGCTTCTCCTGCTCCAGTCTGCCAGCTCTACTGATCCCCTGCCGCTCAGTCCTCTCTCTCCGGTCCCCGCTCACCTTCTGCTATAGCGTTTCTGTGTTGCACTGCTCCAGTGTGGACCCCGCTCACCTACCTGCTGCTCCACACTGCACACCAGATATGACGTCTGTACCAGACACTTCCACAATATATACACATGAATCGGAGGTGACTGGTGATGACGTCCTTCTGGTTTACTTGTTGGTTTCCCAGTGCATCCTGGGATATCTCATACATGCAATACCTCCAAAACAAAGCAAAGCCAACTCTGAATAAAAGCCCCTCAAAAGCTGCAGGTGCAGTTAGTGAGCATTGTCTTAGACTTCTATGGAGGCTTTGAAGATGCATTTTTGAAGTGAAGCAAAGCAAACACAATGTGTGAACAGGACTGTAAGCTTACCATGAGATTTAGTGACAGAGGCTTTGTTTGGCATTCAGAGTGCTTTAACCCCTTCCTGTCCAGCCCATGTCGATAAACGGCCGGACGGGAGCGCTGCAGATTCAGGTGAACGTTTCTAAACGTCCCCCCACATCCATTGCATGTGCGCACTTCCCGGGAGCTTGTGGAACTGCGATCGCTGTACCGGAGCTCTCTGTGAGGCCCCGATTCATGTGATCACTGATTCACCCATGAATAGTCAGGGATGTATTTACCACAAGCCATTTGCCTAGGGCGGCATTTTTCAGGGGGGCAGTGCCGTCCCCCGAAAGAAGGAAAGACACACGCAGCACGGGGACCAGGTGAGATCTGAGAGAGGCTGCGGGCTGTTTGATGGTGTATGCAGAGTCTTGTTCCCGGGGATGTCCGGAGCTGTGAAGATGAGTGTCTTATGTCTTGGGTGGGGGGTTGCCAGTGTATGGGGGGGCGGGGGTAGTGGAAGGCTCTCTCTCGGGTGGGGGGCTAGGGTGTTGTTGGTCAATGTCAGGCTCTCTTCGTGGGGGAGAGGGGGTGTTGGTCGGTGTTAGGGTCTCTCCGTGGGGGGGTGAGCCAATTTTTGTGTTGCCTAGGGCAGCACGACACCTAAATACACCACTGTGAATAGTAGTAAACAAGATGTCGCCTCGCACAGGAATGCACCACAAATGTGTCAAAAAACGCACAGGCAGAAACGCATCCGGAACACATCTGGACTGCATTTCTATAGTGTGAACCGGCACTTAAGGGCTTGTTCACACTAGAATGTGGTGTGGGAGAGCTGCGGTCCCATGCGGCTTCCAGCTCCGCATTCTGATTGCCATTCCCCTGTGATCTGCTGCTGGGGTCAGTTAAAAGTTAACGACACCCCAAACGTAGGTCGCATTTGCCTGCACTGGCCCGCACCAAATCGCATGGTAGAAAGTACCATGCCATGCGGTTGTCGTGCGTTTAAAAAAATTGTGCATGCTTTACTTTTGGTGCGGTATGATTTCAGCCCATTCAAATGAATGGACTTGAAATCGCACTGCACAGAGCTGCAGATGAATCGCAAAGGAATGCACAGCGCGGTCCTGTGTGTTTCAGCTCTGGGCATAGCGTGAATCGGCCCATAAGAAGAACTACAGCTAAAGCAATAACTGGAGCTGCTGACTTTTAACAGACAGCCACTCACCTGTCCCAGTATCCCCCGGCTGTCCTCGCTCCTCGACTCCGGCATCTTCAGTGTGGGCACCCGGCTGTGACAGCTTGCAGCTCCACAGCCGGGTGTCCGCTGCGCATGTGCGAGAAGCGCTGCACCTTGTGAATGGTCCTGTAGTCTTCTGGGACCTGTCACGTGTCCCAGAATACTATGGGGGAGGGAGGACAACTTCTGCTTCCGGTCACCTAGGCGAATGCAGCGGATGTGGGAGCGGGTACCTGTCAAAATCTGGTGCCCGCTCCCCAAAGGTACCAATCCTTAACGGGGAGCGGGGGGACCAGTCCTTAAAGCGGAACTTCCTATTTTGGGTGGAGCAGGTTTTGGTTCCCCATAGACAAATATAGGAATGCAAGGTCCATCAACAAGGTGATGCAACACGAAAGTCACTTCCCTGTTGTCCTGGAATCAGGGGCGGACTGACAACTCATGGGGCCCCCGGGCAATAAGGGATCATGGGGCCCCGTGTCCTTGCCCAAACCCAAAAAAGCCTATGAAAAAGGTACCAGGGGCATCTCATGGGGCCCCCTACTGACCCCGGGCCCTTGGGCAGTGCCCAAGTTTCCAAATGGTCAATCCGCCCCTGCCTGGAATGATACAGAATCTCACCCGCTCATGCCACATGCCTCTTATAAAGTCTTTTGCCAAATATGTTCTTCAAAGATAGTAAACCCAACATTTCATATTCCTGATATGTGCCTGCTGTACCATGAAGAAGTATCCTGTTCTCTTTGCATCCTGGTGTTCCTGCCAGTACTTTCTGCTTTCCTATTAAACACTGACCACGCTAGGCATGAGAGCACAGCGTGGTCAGTTCTCTAGCTGTTTTGGGGACTCAGCCTACTCTCCTCCAATGATCAGACTTGTCCTGACACCCCCCCTCCCCAGCTATTCACTGGGAAGATCAGTGTTGTACTGCTGTTTGTCCTTCCCCAGCTGAGGACAGAGGGTATATGATCACTTATAAAAAAAGGGGGAAAAAGGTATTTATAATGTTTTCATATTTATACAAAAATGTTTTACTTTTCATTACTATTCATCTAGTCACAAGCTTAATAATGGCAGCAATGCCAAGCTGCGGTTTCTAAAATCCTCTCTTGTATTAAAGAGGTATAGACTCCAGAGAGAGAGAAATATCATCCCCCTCCCCCCTCCCTCCCGGTACAAATCATTAGTAAGACCTCATCTGGAATATGCAGTTCAGTTTTGGGCACCAATTCACAAAAAGAACATTGGGGGACTCTCGTGGGATCAGGAAGGATTTTTTTCCTCTGCAGGAGCAAATTGGATCGTGCTTTACTGGGTTTTTTGCCTTCCTCTGGATCAACTGTGGGTGTAGGATTATAACTTTTTTATTTATGGTTGAACTGGATGGACTTTTGTCTTTTTTCAGCCAGACTAACTATGTAACTATGTAGTCATTTCTATAACTGAATGGGATGTTTTACAAGGTGAGGGTTTACATGCACTATAACTCTTTTGCAGGGGATTCCTGAAACCTCAGTGACAAGAAGCCTTTTGTGAAAAGCAGAAAATTAGATATCTGGGGAGCTCGATACATTTGCATAGTTGTTCATCCATGGATGAGGATGTCCATTTTGTGTGCCAGTAGGGAGAAATCGAATGTTTTCAGGTTATTATTATCTGCAGAATGAATGTTATTCATTGTGAAAAACAAAGTGGTGAAAATACCACAATACGACCAATAGATGGCGCTGTGCATCAAGGGAAATAATAAAAGACTCATGAGCTGCCAGTAATCTTCACAAAATCAGAACAAATCACTCTGAGCTGCTGCTAACACCTGTCTGTGAAACCTTCCAAAGGGAACCATTAAAATCCAACCATGGTGTCCGTCAAACCCTTGCAAAAATAATTGATTCCACGTCACCTTGGGTATTCATTGTTCAAGGAATTCCTCAACAAAGACTTTTGGAGTGCTTTATACACAGAGCGCAGACTGCTTCACTGCATTTGGTTTTGCACACTTAATTTACAGTGTATGGGATTGGAAATATACTGATTTATGTTTGCAGCACTGAGATGCTGGTCAAAATGAACACATTTAAGTACAGTATATTCGTTATTAACAGTTCCAACACGTCCAGCATTGGATGTATGTAAGAGCAAGGGGTGCTGAGGTGTGCTGGAAGGTCTATTGATGCTGGCTACGGGGGAATCTATTGTCACTGATAGGGATCTATTTTTGTGTGGTGGTCTATTGTTGCCGGTGGGGGATCTATGGTTACTGGTAGGGGATCTATTGTCACTGGTAGGGATATATTTTTGTGTGGTGGTCTATTGTTGCTGGTGAGGAATCTATTGTTGGTGGGGGATCTATTGTCAGTGGTAGGGGTCTGTATTTGTGTGGTGGTCTATTGTTGCTGGGGAGGTCTATTGTTGCTTTTGGGGATCTGTTGTTGCTGGGGGGTCTCTGGTTGCTGGAAGGGGTATACTGTTGGAGGGAGGGGTCTTTGTTGCTGTCTTCTGGACAGTCTATTGATGCTGCCTGCGGGGGTCTATTGACAGGGTGTTTTTTGCTGTGGGGGTTCATTGTTGCTGATAGATCTTTTCTTGCTGGGGGGGGGTCTGTTGTTGCTGGCTGCAGTGGTTCTATTTTTCTGCTTTTCTTGTTATCAGTAACAAATTCCATGCAAATTACTTGGCACCACAAAATGATACTTGGCTCTGTGTTCTTTAAAAGAAGTGGTGCTGGAAGGTGGGTAGGGGGTGGAACCAAGGGACGGTGTTCGGAGGTGGAACCAAGGGACGGTGTTCGGAGGTGGAACCAAGGGACGGTGTTCGGAGGTGGAACCAAGGGACGGTGTTCGGAGGTGGAACCAAGGGACGGTGTTCGGAGGTGGAACCAAGGGACGGTGTTCGGAGGTGGAACCAAGGGACGGTGTTCGGAGGTGGAACCAAGGGACGGTGTTCGGAGGTGGAACCAAGGGACGGTGTTCGGAGGTGGAACCAAGGGACGGTGTTCGGAGGTGGAACCAAGGGACGGTGGTCGGAGGTGGGTAGGGGGTGGAACCAAGGGACGGTGGTCGGAGGTGGGTAGGGGGTGGAACCAAGGGACGGTGGTCGGAGGTGGGTAGGGGGTGGAACCAAGGGACGGTGGTCGGAGGTGGGTAGGGGGTGGAACCAAGGGACGGTGGTCGGAGGTGGGTAGGAGGTGGAACCAAGGGACGGTGGTCGGAGGTGGGTAGGAGGTGGAACCAAGGGACGGTGGTCGGAGGTGGGTAGGAGGTGGAACCAAGGGACGGTGGTCGGAGGTGGGTAGGAGGTGGAACCAAGGGACGGTGTGCGGAGGTGGGTAGGAGGTGGAACCAAGGGACGGTGTGCGGAGGTGGGTAGGAGATGGAACCAAGGGACGGTGTTCGGAGGTGGGTAGGAGATGGAACCAAGGGACGGTGTTCGGAGGTGGGTAGGAGATGGAACCAAGGGACGGTGTTCGGAGGTGGGTAGGAGATGGAACCAAGGGACGGTGTTCGGAGGTGGGTAGGAGATGGAACCAAGGGACGGTGTTCGGAGGTGGGTAGGAGATGGAACCAAGGGACGGTGTTCGGAGGTGGGTAGGAGATGGAACCAAGGGACGGTGTTCGGAGGTGGGTAGGAGATGGAACCAAGGGACGGTGTTCGGAGGTGGGTAGGAGATGGAACCAAGGGACGGTGCGCGGAGGTGGGACCAAGGGACGGTGCTCGGAGGTGGGTAAATGATGGAACCAAGCGACGGTGCTCGGAGGTGGGTAAATGGTGGAACCACCAGTAATTATTTTTGCACGTTTTTGAGACACCATGGTTGGATATTGTCACAGGAAATAAGTATGCTGCCCAGCTCTGTCTACCGACCATGATGATGAATCCAAATATCACCCAAACCGTCCTCTCCGCTCCTCCCACGACCTCCTGCTCTCTAGCTCCCTTGTTCCCTCCTCCCATACTCGTCTCCAGGACTTCTCCAGAGCCTCCCCCATCCTCTGGAAATCTCTACCCCAATTTATCAGACTATCGCCTACTCTGCTCACTTTTAGGCGATCTCTGACAACCTATCTGTTCAGGGAAGCCTATCCTGTATTCAGCCAATAATGGAATCTTCTACTCGTCGTACCAGTCCATCCCCCACAGTTATTACCTTTTGTTCCACTAGCCCCTCCCTCCTAGATTGTAAGCTCCCAGGATCAGGGCCCTCCTATCCCTCTTGTATTGAACTGTATTGTCTCCCGTTATATTGTAAAGCGCTGAGCAAACTGTTGGTGCCATATAAATCCTGTATAATAATATAATCATGGAGTATCACTTGATGCCAAATAAAAACACATGGACCTGGGGATGGAGGAATGGTCTGCAGGAGCTTGCACCAATCATGGCTGCTGCAGCATGGAGACAAGTATTTTTTTTTTTATAAAGCAATACCTTTCCTTTAATCGATAATGAATTAAAGCGGCTATAGCAATTCAAAAATTATTATTATACAGGAATTATGGCGCCAACAGTTTGCTCAGCGCTTTACAATATAACAGGAGACAATACAGTTCAATACAAGAGGGATAGGAGGGCCCTGATCCTGGGAGCTTACAATCTAACAATTCATAATTGAATGCGGAGGATGACTGGGTAGTCACAATGACCATTCAGTGCTGCAGACCAGTGTGGCTCTCAGTGCGAACCATCACAGCTCTGCTGTCACTTCAAAAATTAGGAGACTGCTCAGGATAAGAACAGATGATACAGCGGTCATGCTCCAGTGGGCATTACGGATCTCCCCACTGCAACCAGTCCTCTGAAGCCTCTTCTCTTTGGCGCTACTAGCTCATATTTTATTGCATAAAGTGCAGGACCAACAGTACTGCACCATGAGAACCCACAAACCAGAGCACTGAAGAGGGGGGGGGGGGGGAGTGAGGGAAGAGTGCCTTTTATGGGTATCCTAGGGGAAAACGAGTGCTAAAACCTTAGCTTGTACGCCCCTTGAGGGTTAGGGACTGATGTGAATGTACAATATATATGTAAAGCGCTGCGTAAATTGATGGCGATATATAAGTACCTGAAATAAATAAAACCAGGACAAATAATAAAAATCTCCATAATCACAATGGCAGCTCCCCCTCCAATAGTACAGCGGCTGCTTTACACCTATAGGCCCATTAGTACTTCAGATATAAATGAGGGTCTTTCCAGAGACAAATTCACAACAGACTTTATTTGTATAGGTTGTATTCCGTTCCTCGGAGTATAACTGGTAACGCATACAGGACAGAGAAACTTCATAAATATTGGATTTCCAGGTTTATTTTAATGTCCAGGCAGAAATGGAGTTTCTCCCAATTGCTTTGCGAAGACATGTTTTAGGCTGAATTGAGAAAAGTTTTGCATTGCTGACAATCCACATTCTGGAGTTTGGGAGGTGCAAGAAAATCTTCCCTTCAAGAGTAACTGGATGGCTTGCTTCCTGAGTCGTCGTCTTGTGAGCCCATACTCTGCAACACAGAACAACCCGCTTTATATAAATACGCTCCCCATGACATTAAGTATCATTTAAAGGTGAACTAAAAGTCCCGCGCTGTTGCACACGGTGAGCGGCCAAGCTTTTTTTTTTTTTTTTTTTTTTTGGAGAAGAGACTTGCAATGTCTCTGCAATAAACTACAGTTGCAAGAAAAAATATGTGAACCCCTTAGGATTACGTGGAGTTTTGCATGAATTGGGCATAAAATGTGCTCTGAACGTCATCTAAGTCACAACAATAGAAGAACACAGTCTGCTGAACATAATACTACACAAACATTAGATGTTGCCATGGTTTAATTGCACATAACGTAAACATTCACAGTGCAGGGAGGAAAAAGTATGTGAGGCCCTAGCTTAATGACTTCTCCCAGAGCTAATTGGAGCCAGGAGTGAGCCAACCTTGACTTCAATCAGTGTGATGATATTGGATGTGTTGCTGACAGCTGTCCTGCCCTTAAAAAACACACACCTGTTTTGGGTTTACTGGTTTCAAGAAGCACTGTCTGATGTGAACCATGCCTCGCAGAAAAGAGCTCTCAGAAGACCTACGATCAAGAATTGTTGACTTGCATGAAGCTGGAAAGGGTTACAAAAGTATCTCCAAAAGCCTTGATGTTTATGTGTAAGACAGACTGTCTACAAATGGAGAAAGTTTAACACTGTTGCTACTCTCCCTAGGCGTGGTCGTCCTGTAAAAATGACTGCAAGAGCACAGCGCAGAATGCTGCATGAGGTAAAGAAGAATCCCAGAGTGTCAGCTAAAGACCTACAGAAATCTCTGGCACATGCTAACATTTTTGTTGACACATCTACAATAAGGAAAACATTAAACAAGAATGGAGTACATGGGCGGACACCACGGAGGAAGCCATTGCTGTCCAAAAAGAATATTGCAGCACGTTTGAAGTTTGCAAAAGAGCACCTGGATGTTCCACAGCACTACTGGCAAAATATACTGTGGACAGATGAAACCAAGATTGAGTTGTTTGGGAAGAACACACAACACTATGTGTGGAGAAAAAAAGGCACAGCACACCAACATCAAAACCTCATCCCCACTGTGAAACATGGCGGAGGGAGCATCATGGTTTGGGGCTGCTTTGCTGCCTCAGGGCCTGGACGGATTGTTGTCATTGATGGGAAAATGAATTCCAGAGTTTATCAAGACATTTTGCAGGAAAACGTACAACCATCTGTCCGCCAACTGAAGCTCCGCAGAGGATGGGTGATGCAACAGGACAATGACCCAAAGCATACAAGTAATTCAACAAAACAATGGCTGCAACAGCACAGAATACGCCTTCTGGAGTGGCCCAGTCAGAGTCCTGACCTCAACCCGATTGAAATGCTGTGGCATGACCTTAAGAGAGCGATTCACACCAGACATCCCAAGAATATTGCTACACTGAAACAGTTTTGTGAAGAGGAGTGGTCCAAAATGACTCCAGATCGTTGTGCAGGTCTGATCTGCAACTACAGGAAACGTTTGGTTGAGGTTATTGCTGCCAAAGGAGGGTCAACCAGTTATTAAGTCCAAAGGTTCACATACTTTTTCCTCCCTGCACTGTGAATGTTTACATGTTATGTGCAATTAAACCATGGCAACATCTAATGTTTGTGTAGTATTATGTTCAGCAGACTGTGTTCTTCTATTGTTGTGATTTAGATGACGTTCAGAGCACATTTTATGCCCCAATTCCTGCAAAACTCCACATAATCCCAAGGGGTTCACATACTTTTTCTTGCAATTGTACACCTACCTACCTGCACACAGCGATCCCTGCATACAGCAGCTGGCCAGCTTCCTGTGTGCCAGGATGACTAATGCAGGCCACACATGGTTCAAATTTCAAACGATTTTTGCACGAAAATCAGACCTAAGAATAATCAGCCGATTTTCGCTGTTAGTGGGGCAATGGCATTGGCCCATTTTCGTGTTTCCTCCCCATTTTGTTTATCGGGCATGCTGAAAAATGTGTTCAAAACGACCGATTTTTGAAATCATTGGTGGCACCATTGGATTACAGAACTATGTTAGGATTTGCGGAAGAAAAATTGTTTGTAATTCGAACCATGTATGGCCTTCATAACTGCTTCACCCACCAATGAAGATGTCCAAAAACCGGCCCACAGGAGAAGATGCCAGCGCCGGAAAGGGATTATTGGAAACGTAAGTAATAATACCGGTCGTTCCATTTTAGAGACCCTGCCACCACTTCCAGTCTGGACACTTTCACCCCCTTCCTGCCCAGGCCAATTTTCAGCTTTCAGCGCTATCACACTTTGAATGACAATTGCGCGGTCATGCAACACTGTACCCATATGAATTTTTATGAGAGAAAGCTTTATTTTGGGGGTATTTATTCACCACTGGGATTTTTATTTTGCTATATAAAAAGGAAAAATTCCAAACATTTATTTTTTCAAAGTGTTTTTCTTATAAAATGTTGCAAATAAATAATCTTTCATAAACCTTGGCCAAAATGTAAGCTGTCTTTTTAGTAAAAAAAAAAAAAAAATTTATAACCAAAAATTATTATTTTCAAAATTTCTCTCTACATTTCTATTTTATTTTTTTATATTATTTATGTTTTTTTTTTTTACATACCGTCACCCTAGCAGTACAGTGTCACCATAGTGACTGTACTACTTGTGGAGGGTGAAGATGATTTTTTTTTTTTCTTTTTTTACATGGATTGCTTTTACACCCATAAAGGCTAAAAAGCAATCATTTCTCCTCTCTTTGAGAAATTCTGTGAGAGCTGTGATTGATCACAGCTTGTCACATGGAACAAGGCTGATGGGTATAGCCTTGTACCATGTGACCTCGATGATCATTCACAGATTTCACGCGTAGTAAGCAATGATGAAAGGAAGTGACATCTTGCTTACTACTGTTCCTGTGATCACTGTATCAATGACCTTGATGACCTATGATGTGGATATAGAAAACACTTGCAGGTGAACTTTGTGTATGAATTATCTTACCTTCTGAACAAACTGAGGGTTCACTGTGATCTCCTGATCCATTGCCTTTAACCGGTCATCAAGGTCTATACATCGAAGCATCTGGTGAGAGAATAAACCAAACAATGACATTGCGCATGCTTTTAATGTACAATACAAGATACAGATGGCGTTGGTGTCATTTTGCGACATACTACTTGGGATATACAGAGGGCAAAGCACAAAATTGGCGGTGGTATGTAAACCACAAGTGATACAACACAGCTACACCTGTAGTGATTGGGTGGCTGTAGAGCTGCTCAAATCACTTTTGCTTTATGGCTGAAAGCCCCCCCCCCCCACTCCCTACAGCCAGGGAAGCAGCTAATAAAGCACAATCTGTTCTTGTTTAGCTGTATTTTAAGTCTAACAAACCCTTGATGTCTCCATAAAAGAGTACCTGTCATCTGTCTAAAGTTATCACAAAGTTAAAAGTAAAAAGTTTAAAAAAAAAAAAAAGCATCCTAATCACTCCGCACATGTGAACAGCTTTTGTGCCACACGTGAAGTATCAACATAAATGTCAGAATGAGAGAAATAATTCTAAAGCCATCATTCAAAATTACAATTTTACTAACCCACAACAGTAAAATTGGTCTGTATATGCCAAAAAGCATGCTTGTTACACTCACTGTGGTTCATGTTCCACATTGTGTAAAACGGAAATTTGATCCTGTATTCTCTGATCTTCCCCTTTCTCCATTGTCCCCTAAATATCTCCTTTGCGGGGTCCGGGGAGACCGGATATAGCAAATGCGGGGTCCGGGGAGACCGGATATAGCAAATGCGGGGTCCGGGGAGACCGGATATAGCAAATGCGGGGTCCGGGGAGACCGGATATAGCAAATGCGGGGTCCGGGGAGACCGGATATAGCAAATGCGGGGTCCGGGGAGACCGGATATAGCAAATGCGGGGTCCGGGGAGACCGGATATAGCAAATGCGGGGTCCGGGGAGACCGGATATAGCAAATGCGGGGTCCGGGGAGACCGGATATAGTTAACGTGGGTCCGGGCAGACAAGATATAGTGAATGCAGGGTCTGGGGAGACCAGATATAGTGAATGCGGGGTCTGGGGAGACCACATATAGTGAATGCAGGGTCCGGGGTTTAGGAACACTTTAAATCTACACGGATAACCAGTAAAAGGGAAGTGCTACCTATGTAGAACAATTGTTTACCGTGTGCTTGTGTGTGCGCGTTTAATTGTGTATTAATTTAGAAATGTTTAAACTTTATTCCCCCAAAACTTTACTTCATTGCTATAACATAGGGGACCAGTAAAGCAAAAAAAGATGTTTTAAAAAAAAGTGTTAAGCAATTTCATACCAGCATGCATTTGTGGGACATCAAGGATCTCAAGACCCCTGGGGACTGTCTTGCACTCCACTCTCCACATTGGGCCCTGCAAGATTTCTGGCTTACCTCCTGATCAATATTATGAAGCATAGCTGGATTGTTGTATTTCTCTGGATTATCGTGAAAGCACACCATACCATCCTTCTGATTAATACTTGCAAAGATTTCTCCATCTTCTATCTGAAATGGGAAGACACTTTACATCAAAACACCACTGAAGTCATTCTCTTTTGAACTCCAACACTTAATGTGGAATTCCAGCTTAAACCTAAGCCTTAAAAATACTCCCTTTCTCCGACTAGCCTGGTCTGGTCATGTGATCCAGCTCCCCTGTGTCAGCCAACAACAGCTGCAGGGGAGAGGAGGGACTGCCGGCAACAGATGGGCCACAGGAGTCCACAGGTGATGTCATCACTCCAGGCTCTAGCAGCCATTGTCAAACACTTTTTCCTCTACCCTGCAGCCACTGCTAGAGAGCACAGGGGATCACATGACAAGGACTGGAGCGGGCTGAAAGTAGTAAGTATATACATCTTTCTTACATTAATCAGGAAGGGGGAGGGGACTTTAGGGCTAGCTGCACTTAAATTCAAAGCTGAACAAACCAAATAGTCAATAAGCATTGATACAGTTTTTTCATTAGGCTCTGGGAGCACCGACACAGGAAAACAGTCCCCACAACTAACAAGCAAACAAATGCATACAGTGCCTTGAAAAAGTATTCGTACCCCTTGGAATTTTCCATATTATGTCATGTTACAACCAAAAATGTAAATGTCGTTTACTGGGATTTTATGTGATAGACCAACACAAGTGGCACATCTAGAGAGGGACATTTCTGCCCATTCTTTTGTGCAAAATAGTTCGAGCTGTCAGATTGGATGGAGAGCATCTGTGATCAGCAATTTTGAAGTCTTGCCACAGATTCTCCATTGGATTTAGGTCTGGACTGTGACTGGGCCATTCTAACACATGAAGATGCTTTGATCGGAACCATTCCATTGTAGCTCTGGCTGGATGTTTCGGGTCGTTGTCCTGCTGGAAGGGGAACCTCCGCCTCGGTCTCAAGTCTTCTGCAGACTAACAGGTTTTCTTCTAAGATTGCCCTGTATTCGGCTCCATCCATCTTCCCATCAACTCTGACCAGCTTCCCTGTCCCTGCTGAAGAAAAGCATCCCCACCACATGATGCTGCCACCACCATGTTTCACGGTGGGGATAGTGTGTTCAGGGTGATGTGCACTGTTAGCTTTCCCCCACACATAGTGTTTTGCTTTTAGGCCAAAAAGTCCCATTTTGGTCTCGTCTGACCAGAGCCCCTTCTTCCACATGTTTGCTGTGTCTCCCACATGGCTTCTCACAAACTGCAAACAGGACTTCTTATGGCTTTCTTTCAACAATGGCTTTCTACTTGTCACTCTTCCATAAAGGCCAGATTTGTGGAGCACGACTAATAGTTGTCCTGTGGACAGATTCCCCCCTGAGCTGTGGATCTCTGCAGCTCCTCCAGAGTTACCATTAATGCTCTCCTTGCCCGGCCTGTCAGTTTAGGTGGACGGCTATGTATTGGTAGGTTGGCAGTTGTGCCGTACTCTTCCCATTTTCAGATGATGGATTGAGCAGTGCTTCGTGAGATGTTCAAAGCTTGCGATTTTTTTTTTTTTTTTTTTTTTTTAATAAACCCTGCTTTAAACTTCACCCCTGACCTGTCTGGTGTGTTCCTTGGCCTTTATGATGCTGTTTGTTCACTAATATTCTCTTACAAACCTCTGGAGGCTTCACAGAACAGCTGTATTTATACTGAGATTACATGACACACAGGGGGACTCTATTTACTAATTAAGTGATTTCTGAAGGCAATTGGTTCCACTAGATTTTAGTTAGGGGTATCAGAGTAAAGGAGGCTGAATACAAATGCAAGCCACACTTTTCAGATATTTGTAGAAAACGTTGAAAATGATTTCTCATTTTCCTTCCACTTCACAATTATGTGCCACTTTGTGTTGGTCTATCACATAAAATCCCAATAAAAAACACTTACGTTTTTGGTTGTAACATGACGAAATGTTGAAAATTTCAAAGGAGGTATGAATAGGTTTTCAAGGTACTGTAATATGATAAAATGCTATTCATTAGTGTTGCATAAATAAATGTGAAACCCCACTTCCATTCTAACCACTGCGTGCATTGACAAGATAGGATTACGGTTTCCAGGTTAAATGGGGAACATAAAACCACAAATGTTACCTATAAATAAAAAACACACAATCGCCACTTAAAAACCCCAAAAATGGACAAAATCTTACCATATACAGAACATATTTTTCAGCCTCCTGAGCACCAGATAACTGAACTCGACTGGCCATGTCTTGTAGGGAAAGGGTAAGAAACGTCTGTAGGAGCGAATAAACAGATTTATTACAAGAATTCAGAAAAATTTATATATTCTCCCCTTTGGTACTGAGTGGCAGCACTGCACCAGTATAGGAGTAGGTTCACATATGTGTGGGTTGGAAACGCATGCGTAATTGAGCAAGTTCCTGAACTGCAGGCAAGATGTGCTGCTCTTTAACAGTGAAGCGTGGGTGCTATTCTTAACAGCACACACCCCCCCCCCCAAGCATTGGAAAACAAGTGCGCTAAAAAAAGAAATTAAAAAAAAAAAAAAAGGGTCGGGGACTTTTCCCCACGTTTCTTGCAGGTACAGCAGCCCATTCAATCAAGCATGCAATACTTTGAACCTAGGCTTAAAGTGGTACACACTTAATGGTCAATTTGTATTCAAATGCAAATGGCTGTATAGCCAGTATCTTTGGACTTCTCTTATGTTTTCCTGTTTGGTCTGCTAAATATACATAATTAAAAGCGTTTTTATATTTGATCGATTAAAAAAAAAAAAAAAAAAAAGTCAGTTGATCCTGTCAGAAAGCGACTTCTCTTCTGTGTACCTTGCAGTATTATGCGCCCAAATTATCTCACCTGAATGGACTACAGAATACTTCCCCCTTCCCCCCCATGTATGGAGAGGAGGACTGGGGGAAATGGTCTGAAGCACCGACACTTCCTGCCTTAGGGAAAAAAAAGGAGAAAAAAAAAAAAAGCTGCTTCTCTCTAGTTACAGTATGATGAGTGAGCGTTGTCACCCTATAGGACAGGAGGTGCTAGTGGCAGGATCATCATGTGAAAATAAAGGAAAAAAGCCCTTGGGAAAAAAAAATGCAGCCACCACATCACAAGAGTTGTAAGCTGCAAAATATTAAATATTTATTGGTGTGATAGGGTGACAATGCTGCTGTGCTGCTTCTAAATTCAGAGCAGAATTGTTACCTTTTAGGTTGAGTGTGCCTGCTTTCCTGACATGACAGGAATGCATTGATTGCCAATCCTGAGACCAGCTAGGAATCATTTTAAAATCACTGATCCCAAAGTTTGCATAACAGCAATACCAATTTATCCTAAACTTTTGTGGTTCACAAAGTTGTTCCAGGTAGTACTGACCACAACAAAAAGGTGGTCACTGTAACAGCCAGGCATCTAGCATTTTCTGACCAACAACAGAGGCCACTGACCCGTTCTTTAAAAAAAAAAAAAAAAAAAAACAAAAAAACAAAAACAGTGAAACAAAAGAGCAAAATGAATGCAAAGATGGTCTCTTCCAACTGCATGCTCAAGGTGACTGCACCTCCCTACTCCGACCCCAACATCACAATCCTCACTTTGTCCCCTACTTTTTGCAGATAACCCATTGTAGGCCCATTATCTAACCCCCCCCCCCCCCTTTACATCCTCTCTCATACAACACTTACCCAGCAACCCTTAGCCCTCTCCCCTCAATTGAAACATCTTGGCATGATTGTACCCTTGACTTTACAGCTATACAGATGTGCCTCCTTAGTACACATTCCATCTCCCCCTCTCATTCATTATCAACTCCTCCCAGAGAACAGAGTGAGGCATAACACCAAGGATTGTATTCCTACACTTGAATAATCTTTAACCACTTCAATATCAGGCACTTTCACCCCCTTCCTCTCCAGTCCAATTTTCAGCTTTCAGGGATATCACACTGAATGACAATTGCGTGGTCATGCAACACTGCACCCATATGATATTTTTTTTTTTTTTTTTTTTTAAAGACAGAAAGGGCTTTTCTTTGGTAGTATTTAATCACCACTGGGATTTAGATCTTTTGCTAAATGAGACAGAAAATTCTGAAAAAAAATCCTTTCTTCATTTGTTATAAAATGTTGCAAATAAGTAATTTTTCCTCTTCACTGATGTGCGCTGATGAGGCTGCACTGATGAGTGTAAATGTCTCGTCACAGGAAAGCCGGTCACCAGTTTTCCTTTCCTCATGCTGCAACAGCGCTGAAGAGAAGGAAATGCCGATAACCAGCATTTGTTTACATGTGATCAGCTGTGACTGGACACAGCTGGTCACATGGTAAAGAGCCACCGTCATTGGCTCTTTACCTTGCACTGTGTCCGAGGGGCACAGCTCACCACTGATCGCTGTGCTGGCAAGATTGTGAGGATGTCATATGGTGTATTCCCAGGATAAAAGCGGTCTCACCCGGCCTATTTTACAATGAACCGTTAAGAAAACTACCTTTTATATTACTGATATGCATACCATGAATATGTGTACCATGATTCTGCTATCTTTGCACTTTGCTCTGAGTCATTTTAACAAACGATTAACTGAAAACACTGAGAAACCAACCTAGATATGAAAATAAAAGAAAAAAAAATTTAGCAGACATTTCCTCCATGTGTTCCAGGAGCCTCATGCTCTAGGTTAGAAAGTCTACAGACTTGGGTGCTCTCTGAGCCTCACTGTCAAAGTCAGAAGTCTACGGGACGGGGTGTAAGGTCTCTTACTTTGGTAAGTCTTTGAATATTCTTTTTGTACAGGGAGGACAGACATTGTTTCACCAGCCCCATGTTATTGTCTCTGGTAAAGGTCTCGCTGTGTTTGTTCACCAGGTTCCGCAGCTCTGACGGGTTGTTGGTTGAATAGACCTGTGCTAACTCATGGTAGGCATTACTAAGAGGCTGCAAAAAAAAAAAAAAAAAAAAACAGAACAGAACAAATGTCAATGAAAAACACAGAAACATAGCTTAAAGACTATCAAAGCTGTGTTTTTGGGCACATTCCAGCCCTACTCCCTCATTAAGGCCCTCGGCCCATTAAGCACTGCAATTTAAGGGATTTTCTTTGTTCATTCGATAGTTTCCTACACTATACTCAGGTCAAATCAAACTGCAAAAGGAATACAAAAGCTGCAAAGCAACTGCTTTTGGCAACTCTCTTTAACCATATGTGATACAAAATCGGTATCCAAAAATAGCAAACTGATACAATAAACACGCTATATATTGACACTCAAAAGTCCTACTTCACCCTTGAAAGCCCAAAATTGTAAATCAAACCTTTTTAGTGTCAGTGAAATTATTTCAAAAACTCCAAAATTATTCTTTCAAATTCTGATCCATAATCCCCGTGTGCCTCCAAAAATGCCGTATACCTCCAAAGAATAAAAATAAAACTGGATAGTGTGTTATGCTGTTATACTGAGGATAATACACTATCAAGTTTTATTTTTATTCTTTGGAGGATGCTTATGCTTTGGAGCCAAGAATTGAAAGACTCTTGGCTGGCTACAAAAAGCGTTTGCAAAGTTCTAACGATGATTTTTGTGGTGCGGACGTAGAAGAGGTTTTCTTCTGATGACTCTTCCATGAAGACCATATTTGTACAAGTATCTCTTTATAGTGGAATAGTGTACCACAGCTCCAGTGTCTGCCAGATCTTTCTGGAGGGATCGTGCAGTCAAACGTGGGTTTTGAATTGTTTTTCTCACAATCCTGCGAGCTGTTCTGTCTGATATTTTTCTTGGTCTTCCAGATCTTGCTTTAACTTCCACTGTTCCTGATGACTGCCATTTCTTAATTACATTCCGAACAGAGGATATTGACATCTGAAAATGCTTTGCTATCTTCTTCTAGCCTTTTCCAGCTTTGTGAGCGTCAACTATTTTCAGTTTCAGTTTTCTAGACAACTGCTTAGAAGAACCCATGGTGCTGATTGTTGGGGCAAGGTCAGATGAGTCTGGGCATTTAAAACCTTTGAGATTGACATCACCTGGTCTTCCCAGACGATGATTGAGAACAATCCATGACACTGGCAGGTCTCAGCTTGGCAAAGGGGGCAGTGCATGCTATAAATTCTGCAAGGTGCCCAAACTTTTGCAGACGCCATTTTTTTGTTTTCTGTTATTTTGAAAGTGTAAATGATGGAAATAAAATCTAACTTTTGTTGACATATTATAAGAATGTCTAATCTGTAATTTGATGCCTTTTGGAGATTTTTCCATCTTTCCTTGGCTTCTTTATGCACATTAATACAAATTTTTAGCTGGGGTGCCCAAACTTTCGATCCCCACTGTATATGATATTATATATATACACACAATAGAGTGAAAACTCTTACAGTGACTATCCTTATATCGTTTGTCTTATTACAGGATGGGGACATTATGGTGCTCTATATAGAAACAAGGCATACTACATATATTGCAACAGGCGGAAGATCTACTGGGCCTTATCTTGTTTCAAATATTAAAGTGGTTTGCAGTCCACATGTTGTGGTGAAGAAACCATTTAAAGCAGGCCTCTGCTATTTGCATCTATCTCTCCATCAAGACAACAGGGACTCTTTCAGTCATAAGAATCCTTGCAACTATTCACGTATATTACAGATTAATGGGCCCCAACCACGTGTGCCTGTATAGGGTTGTACTGCATCTATCCAGTATTACATCATTGGGGTTATTCCCCCCCCCTTTCATATTATATTTTACCCAATTGCCTTATATAGGCTTAGGGCTATGCCTCTCTCCAAATGGTAACTGTGTGTCTTTTTTGCGTGCATGTGATATGACATACCTATGGTATAATTTTTGGAAAATCTCCTTTAATGCGGTGTATATATGCTTACATATATAGCATGTGATATTGCATACCTATGGTATAATTTTTTTGAATATACCTTCTCTAGGGAGTGTTACCTATGTGCCAGTGCTGCAAGTGCTTTAGACTATGGTGGTCATAGCCTTTGCAGCACATATACCTAGACCGGTCTTGGTGTGATTTTAATGGTTTTAGGTCTGTGTGTATTGTCTCATACTGGGGTGATGGTAAACCAAGGCGATTGCCCATATGTCAATCATTAATGTGAAATAAAGCATAATTTTTGGAAATTTTTCTGAGTATCGCATTCTGTTCATAATGTAGCCGCTTTCCTGTGAATTTCTTTTCACAAACCCCTTTTTGGTATGAATGGAATCATCTATGCAGCTACTCCTTCTTTGTTTGTCCTCCATAGCAAGCGGTTTGCTATGGGGACATCCGTTGTGCGTGCATGCTCCTGACCTGTGTGTCTATGAAGCCGCGTTCAAAAGACATACATAGCGGGACTTAACCCCGCTCCCGACTTCCTATTTACTACATTTGATAGAAAGCAGCAGGAGCCAATGGCTGTTGCTGCGGTTTGTGTCCCTGTGTGAAGAGGAAGCGAGGGGAGAAGAAACGCAGCTGTGCACAGCGCTGATCTCTTCTCCCCATTCTTCCAGTTCACACAGGGAAGGAGAACAGGGAGACTAAAAAAAAAAAACACATTTTATTTTAATGCAGGCAGTGCATTAAAGGTAAAAACACATTTTTAGTTTAGTATTGCTTTAAAAGTGACTGTACCTAAATATTCCACGCTTGCGTCAAGCCCCCCTGACATTACTTTCCCCCCACCTCCTATACTAGGGTTCAATCACTTCCTCAATGCTCGCTTAGGAGAAGGTGATGTATACATTGCCCTCCAACTTAATTCCTGGGATACCAAGGTCGCACATCCCAGGAAGAATTGGTTTTCCACCACCCACAAAAATCTGTGATATCTTGCAGGAGGGTAACATGTAAAACAAATGACGTGCCACCAGATCGCACAGCACGTCATCGGGCAGCCAGCTGCAAGGACCAGGAAGAGACTACTGGCTCCCCATGGCAGTGCAGAACAGGACTTGTCTAGAGCAGTGTGAGAGAAGGTGACAACACTGGATCCACTGGGCTTGCAAATATAGTTATACATTGTAAAACACCTAAGGTAGGAAGGAAATAGAGAATTATTTTCAATTGGAGGTGCAAGTTTCTCTAAAGAGGTTGAACTTCAGAAGCAGTGTGCTGCCACCCAAGGTACCTTCATTCATCCTCAACTGATGTGGCCTCGGAATACTGAAATCTAATTGGTTACTAAAGCTTTGAGCAGTTTGCAAGTCATCACTACTACCTGAACCCGGACAGTTGTAAATCAAAGCCACCTGTAACAGCTCACCTTAATGAATCTACCGACGATCTGTGAGGTATATTTAGGCAGCTGCTGAACTTTTCCTAGAAGGATCAAAGAAACTAGGATATACTTTTTATAAGATTCCAACATGATGTGACTGACTGCCATGGCCGGCGTTGTAATTGCCTGGAGATGAGAGAACAGAATAAATCAAGTTATAAAATAATGATTTATGAGCACATGATTGGTTCAGGCTACCTATAGCAACCAGATTCTATCTCCCACTGATTAACCCCCATATGGTAGCCTAACACATGAGTGGCAGCAAAAAGGGTGAGCTTTAATGATCACACACCATACAAACGTGTTGATGGGCGGCTGATACTTGTGTGCTGAGAGAGCACAGAGACGGTCTGTGGAAGACAGCTCTTAGTCCCCACTAATGAGGGGCCCGGCTCCCACCCTCATGACTGTTGTGACAGCCAATCAACGTTCACATGATCGACCAATCTTTCCCATCCCCCCAGGATTGAGAACCTCATAAAAGGGACACCAGAACATGCAGGAAAGCGAGAAGTTTGAACCAGAAAACAGAAACTAATCTTCCCTTCACAGACTCACAATCATCAGATTCCAAACAGAAATGGGAAAAACCAGATAAAAGTCTTCAAATTATTATCAGTGGTGTATTATGGGCGAGTCTTAAAGGTTTAGTTCAACCTTTATCCTGCTTGAATGGCTCTTGCAGCGATTTCCTCCAGCCCCAAATCTGCATGAAGGGTGCAGAACTTGTTACAGGGCTGGAGGAAGAGTGGCTGGGAAATTGTGGCGACATTAATGACATAGCTGCGTAGGAGAGCTTTACTCACTCCCTTTTGGTTGCCCCATCGTTGGTGTTATTGGGAGGAATTGTGCCCCATCACTGGAGGGAAATGATGCCCATTTGTTAATATTAGTGGATAAAACAGTGCCCCAAGAGCCTGATAAAAAGCAAAAGGGCCACATCTGGCCCCCGGGCCACAGTTTGGAGACCACTGGTATAAAGTATAACCAAAGGCTTTTTTTTTTTTGTTAGTTTGGGATAAGGGTGAGAAGGATTAGAACTCCTGTCAGTTATTATTGATGTCTGTGTCCAGTTTAACATTATTATTGAAAGAGACCTGAGGTACGTCCATCGTCATTTCCGGAACGCGGTGACGTCATTTCCGGCGCCCGCGCCATATTGGGACTCCATGAAGCCACATGTCATGAGGACAACTGAAGATATTTGCTGTTACCTGCTAACATGTGAGTGGGTATTTTAATTTTTATTTCATAAATACGACAATATTACACTATGGAGCCCGTTTCGTTTGTGTCTCTGAGTGGGCCCTAGAGGTGTCGCCAGAGCGGTGGAGTGCAGGAAGAGGTCTGGCTAAAGCTACAGTCATTTCAGTCTTATTGATCTGCAGGAGATCGTCTGAATACTATTATAACGCTGGTTGGCCCTTGCGGTCATTGCAAGGAGGTGAGGGGGCACTCAGACCATTTTGGGATTTTTTTTTGGCACGTATGACACATTCACGTGTATGAAGAGTTTTTCACCTATGTGCACAAAGTGGACTGATTCATCACCCCTTAGTCACGAATTAAGTGCGGGTCACCTTGGCACCAGTGATTGATATGTTATCATATATTATATGCTATATTATTATTAAGGGTGTTTTATTCACCTATGATGTTGTCATTTTATTTGTATGCATTTTCTGAGTTTATTTAGTGCTGGCTGTGTGTAATATTAGCGCTGCACCATTTATATTATATTTTTGTTTTGTGGTATTCATTGGTACACAGTAGGTGCTAGCAGCTTTATATCAGTTAGGGCAATCTAAACGCAGGGGCTTTTTTACACTATTTTTAAGATATTCCCTTAATTTGCAGGGATTCACTCTCAATTCCTGTTTGGTTACAGGCCTCAAAGTGAGGGGAAATCTCCGAAATGGGACACAGATGGCAAAAAAAAAAAAAAAAAATAGAATCTGGGTTATGACCCTCCCTTACTCTTATCCAAAAATGAAAAATGTTTTGCCTATAATTTTACTTAAAGTGTTACTAAACCCACAAATCACAAACCTGCAATCTCTATATGCAGCAAAGCATGCTTGTTATACTCACTGTGGAACCAAAGGGGTTAATCCTCCGCATTGTGTAAAAAGGCTGTTTGATCCCATCTTCCCTGATCCTCCCCTTCCACTGTTCCCAATCCATCTGCTGATAGCAAAGAGCTCTAGGAGTCACTCTGCACAAGCCCAGTGTAGTGTGTATTGCTAGAGTTTTTTCTTTTTCTTTGGGAGGGACTGATCAGTACAGGACCAATCAGCACTGTCCAGAGAGTAAGGGGTTATGCAGCCTCATAGGACATTCCAAGCAGAATGAAAACTCCTATAAGATTAACCAGTGCTTGGCTGGACACTGATGGAAATCGCGAGACTGCGATATACTGCGGACAAGAAAAGGTATTTAGCAAGTTTATACTTACTAAAATAATTGGATTACCATGTTGTGTGTACTGTGGGAGACCAGATATAGTGAATGCAGGGGGTCCGGGGAGAGCGGATCTAGTGAATGCAGGGGGTCCGGGGAGAGCGGATCTAGTGAATGCAGGGGGTCCGGGGAGAGCGGATCTAGTGAATGCAGGGGGTCCGGGGAGAGCGGATCTAGTGAATGCAGGGGGTCCGGGGAGAGCGGATCTAGTGAATGCAGGGGGTCCGGGGAGAGCGGATCTAGTGAATGCAGGGGGTCCGGGGAGAGCGGATCTAGTGAATGCAGGGGGTCCGGGGAGAGCGGATCTAGTGAATGCAGGGGGTCCGGGGAGAGCGGATCTAGTGAATGCAGGGGGTCCGGGGAGAGCGGATCTAGTGAATGCAGGGGGTCCGGGGAGAGCGGATCTAGTGAATGCAGGGGGTCCGGGGAGAGCGGATCTAGTGAATGCAGGGGGTCCGGGGAGAGCGGATCTAGTGAATGCAGGGGGTCCGGGGAGAGCGGATCTAGTGAATGCAGGGGGTCCGGGGAGAGCGGATCTAGTGAATGCAGGGGGTCCGGGGAGAGCGGATCTAGTGAATGCAGGGGGTCCGGGGAGAGCGGATCTAGTGAATGCAGGGGGTCCGGGGAGAGCGGATCTAGTGAATGCAGGGGGTCCGGGGAGAGCGGATCTAGTGAATGCAGGGGGTCCGGGGAGAGCGGATCTAGTGAATGCAGGGGGTCCGGGGAGAGCGGATCTAGTGAATGCAGGGGGTCCGGGGAGAGCGGATCTAGTGAATGCAGGGGGTCCGGGGAGAGCGGATCTAGTGAATGCAGGGGGTCCGGGGAGAGCGGATCTAGTGAATGCAGGGGGTCCGGGGAGAGCGGATCTAGTGAATGCAGGGGGTCCGGGGAGAGCGGATCTAGTGAATGCAGGGGGTCCGGGGAGAGCGGATCTAGTGAATGCAGGGGGTCCGGGGAGAGCGGATCTAGTGAATGCAGGGGGTCCGGGGAGAGCGGATCTAGTGAATGCAGGGGGTCCGGGGAGAGCGGATCTAGTGAATGCAGGGGGTCCGGGGAGAGCGGATCTAGTGAATGCAGGGGGTCCGGGGAGAGCGGATCTAGTGAATGCAGGGGGTCCGGGGAGAGCGGATCTAGTGAATGCAGGGGGTCCGGGGAGAGCGGATCTAGTGAATGCAGGGGGTCCGGGGAGAGCGGATCTAGTGAATGCAGGGGGTCCGGGGAGAGCGGATCTAGTGAATGCAGGGGGTCCGGGGAGAGCGGATCTAGTGAATGCAGGGGGTCCGGGGAGAGCGGATCTAGTGAATGCAGGGGGTCCGGGGAGAGCGGATCTAGTGAATGCAGGGGGTCCGGGGAGAGCGGATCTAGTGAATGCAGGGGGTCCGGGGAGAGCGGATCTAGTGAATGCAGGGGGTCCGGGGAGAGCAGGACTAGTGAATGCAGGGGGTCCGGGGAGAGCGGATCTAGTGAATGCAGGGGGTCCGGGGAGAGCGGATCTAGTGAATGCAGGGGGTCCGGGGAGAGCGGATCTAGTGAATGCAGGGGGTCCGGGGAGAGCGGATCTAGTGAATGCAGGGGGTCCGGGGAGAGCGGATCTAGTGAATGCAGGGGGTCCGGGGAGAGCGGATCTAGTGAATGCAGGGTCCGGGGAGAGCGGATCTAGTGAATGCAGGGTCCGGGGAGAGCAGATCTAGTGAATGCAGGGTCCGGGGAGAGCAGATCTAGTGAATGCAGGGTCCGGGGAGAGCAGATCTAGTGAATGCAGGGTCCGGGGAGAGCGGATCTAGTGAATGCAGGGTCCGGGGAGAGCGGATCTAGTGAATGCAGGGTCCGGGGAGAGCGGATCTAGTGAATGCAGGGTCCGGGGAGAGCGGATCTAGTGAATGCAGGGTCCGGGGAGAGCGGATCTAGTGAATGCAGGGTCCGGGGAGAGCGGATCTAGTGAATGCAGGGTCCGGGGAGAGCGGATCTAGTGAATGCAGGGTCCGGGGAGAGCGGATCTAGTGAATGCAGGGGGTCCGGGGAGAGCGGATCTAGTGAATGCAGGGGGTCCGGGGAGAGCGGATCTAGTGAATGCAGGGGGTCCGGGGAGAGCGGATCTAGTGAATGCAGGGGGTCCGGGGAGAGCGGATCTAGTGAATGCAGGGGGTCCGGGGAGAGCGGATCTAGTGAATGCAGGGGGTCCGGGGAGAGCGGATCTAGTGAATGCAGGGGGTCCGGGGAGAGCGGATCTAGTGAATGCAGGGGGTCCGGGGAGAGCGGATCTAGTGAATGCAGGGGGTCCGGGGAGAGCGGATCTAGTGAATGCAGGGGGTCCGGGGAGAGCGGATCTAGTGAATGCAGGGGGTCCGGGGAGAGCGGATCTAGTGAATGCAGGGGGTCCGGGGAGAGCGGATCTAGTGAATGCAGGGGGTCCGGGGAGAGCGGATCTAGTGAATGCAGGGGGTCCGGGGAGAGCGGATCTAGTGAATGCAGGGGGTCCGGGGAGAGCGGATCTAGTGAATGCAGGGGGTCCGGGGAGAGCGGATCTAGTGAATGCAGGGGGTCCGGGGAGAGCGGATCTAGTGAATGCAGGGGGTCCGGGGAGAGCGGATCTAGTGAATGCAGGGGGTCCGGGGAGAGCGGATCTAGTGAATGCAGGGGGTCCGGGGAGAGCGGATCTAGTGAATGCAGGGGGTCCGGGGAGAGCGGATCTAGTGAATGCAGGGGGTCCGGGGAGAGCGGATCTAGTGAATGCAGGGGGTCCGGGGAGAGCGGATCTAGTGAATGCAGGGGGTCCGGGGAGAGCGGATCTAGTGAATGCAGGGGGTCCGGGGAGAGCGGATCTAGTGAATGCAGGGGGTCCGGGGAGAGCGGATCTAGTGAATGCAGGGGGTCCGGGGAGAGCGGATCTAGTGAATGCAGGGGGTCCGGGGAGAGCGGATCTAGTGAATGCAGGGGGTCCGGGGAGAGCGGATCTAGTGAATGCAGGGGGTCCGGGGAGAGCGGATCTAGTGAATGCAGGGGGTCCGGGGAGAGCGGATCTAGTGAATGCAGGGGGTCCGGGGAGAGCGGATCTAGTGAATGCAGGGGGTCCGGGGAGAGCGGATCTAGTGAATGCAGGGGGTCCGGGGAGAGCGGATCTAGTGAATGCAGGGGGTCCGGGGAGAGCGGATCTAGTGAATGCAGGGGGTCCGGGGAGAGCGGATCTAGTGAATGCAGGGGGTCCGGGGAGAGCGGATCTAGTGAATGCAGGGGGTCCGGGGAGAGCGGATCTAGTGAATGCAGGGGGTCCGGGGAGAGCGGATCTAGTGAATGCAGGGGGTCCGGGGAGAGCGGATCTAGTGAATGCAGGGGGTCCGGGGAGAGCGGATCTAGTGAATGCAGGGGGTCCGGGGAGAGCGGATCTAGTGAATGCAGGGGGTCCGGGGAGAGCGGATCTAGTGAATGCAGGGGGTCCGGGGAGAGCGGATCTAGTGAATGCAGGGGGTCCGGGGAGAGCGGATCTAGTGAATGCAGGGGGTCCGGGGAGAGCGGATCTAGTGAATGCAGGGGGTCCGGGGAGAGCGGATCTAGTGAATGCAGGGGGTCCGGGGAGAGCGGATCTAGTGAATGCAGGGGGTCCGGGGAGAGCGGATCTAGTGAATGCAGGGGGTCCGGGGAGAGCGGATCTAGTGAATGCAGGGGGTCCGGGGAGAGCGGATCTAGTGAATGCAGGGGGTCCGGGGAGAGCGGATCTAGTGAATGCAGGGGGTCCGGGGAGAGCGGATCTAGTGAATGCAGGGGGTCCGGGGAGAGCGGATCTAGTGAATGCAGGGGGTCCGGGGAGAGCGGATCTAGTGAATGCAGGGGGTCCGGGGAGAGCGGATCTAGTGAATGCAGGGGGTCCGGGGAGAGCGGATCTAGTGAATGCAGGGGGTCCGGGGAGAGCGGATCTAGTGAATGCAGGGGGTCCGGGGAGAGCGGATCTAGTGAATGCAGGGGGTCCGGGGAGAGCGGATCTAGTGAATGCAGGGGGTCCGGGGAGAGCGGATCTAGTGAATGCAGGGGGTCCGGGGAGAGCGGATCTAGTGAATGCAGGGGGTCCGGGGAGAGCGGATCTAGTGAATGCAGGGGGTCCGGGGAGAGCGGATCTAGTGAATGCAGGGGGTCCGGGGAGAGCGGATCTAGTGAATGCAGGGGGTCCGGGGAGAGCGGATCTAGTGAATGCAGGGGGTCCGGGGAGAGCGGATCTAGTGAATGCAGGGGGTCCGGGGAGAGCGGATCTAGTGAATGCAGGGGGTCCGGGGAGAGCGGATCTAGTGAATGCAGGGGGTCCGGGGAGAGCGGATCTAGTGAATGCAGGGGGTCCGGGGAGAGCGGATCTAGTGAATGCAGGGGGTCCGGGGAGAGCGGATCTAGTGAATGCAGGGGGTCCGGGGAGAGCGGATCTAGTGAATGCAGGGGGTCCGGGGAGAGCGGATCTAGTGAATGCAGGGGGTCCGGGGAGAGCGGATCTAGTGAATGCAGGGGGTCCGGGGAGAGCGGATCTAGTGAATGCAGGGGGTCCGGGGAGAGCGGATCTAGTGAATGCAGGGGGTCCGGGGAGAGCGGATCTAGTGAATGCAGGGGGTCCGGGGAGAGCGGATCTAGTGAATGCAGGGGGTCCGGGGAGAGCGGATCTAGTGAATGCAGGGGGTCCGGGGAGAGCGGATCTAGTGAATGCAGGGGGTCCGGGGAGAGCAGATCTAGTGAATGCAGGGTCCGGGGAGAGCAGATCTAGTGAATGCAGGGTCCGGGGAGAGCAGATCTAGTGAATGCAGGGTCCGGGGAGAGCAGATCTAGTGAATGCAGGGTCCGGGGAGAGCAGATCTAGTGAATGCAGGGTCCGGGGAGAGCAGATCTAGTGAATGCAGGGTCCGGGGAGAGCAGATCTAGTGAATGCAGGGTCCGGGGAGAGCAGATCTAGTGAATGCAGGGTCCGGGGAGAGCAGATCTAGTGAATGCAGGGTCCGGGGAGAGCAGATCTAGTGAATGCAGGGTCCGGGGAGAGCAGATCTAGTGAATGCAGGGTCCGGGGAGAGCAGATCTAGTGAATGCAGGGTCCGGGGAGAGCGGATCTAGTGAATGCAGGGTCCGGGGAGAGCGGATCTAGTGAATGCAGGGTCCGGGGAGAGCGGATCTAGTGAATGCAGGGTCCGGGGAGAGCGGATCTAGTGAATGCAGGGTCCGGGGAGAGCGGATCTAGTGAATGCAGGGTCCGGGGAGAGCGGATCTAGTGAATGCAGGGTCCGGGGAGAGCGGATCTAGTGAATGCAGGGTCCGGGGAGAGCGGATCTAGTGAATGCAGGGTCCGGGGAGAGCGGATCTAGTGAATGCAGGGTCCGGGGAGAGCGGATCTAGTGAATGCAGGGTCCGGGGAGAGCGGATCTAGTGAATGCAGGGTCCGGGGAGAGCGGATCTAGTGAATGCAGGGTCCGGGGAGAGCGGATCTAGTGAATGCAGGGTCCGGGGAGAGCGGATCTAGTGAATGCAGGGTCCGGGGAGAGCGGATCTAGTGAATGCAGGGTCCGGGGAGAGCGGATCTAGTGAATGCAGGGTCCGGGGAGAGCGGATCTAGTGAATGCAGGGTCCGGGGAGAGCGGATCTAGTGAATGCAGGGTCCGGGGAGAGCGGATCTAGTGAATGCAGGGTCCGGGGAGAGCGGATATAGTGAATGCAGGGTCCGGGGAGAGCGGATATAGTGAATGCAGAGTCCAGAAAGACCAGATATAGTGAAGGCAGGGTCCTGGGTTTAGTAACACTTTAAATATACCAATTAAAAAAGTTGTTATATCTGTTTAAATAATTGCAAAAAAAAAACAAAAAACAAAAAAAAAAAACTGTTGATCTGCCAGAAATTTTGTGATCTAGCTCTTTTAGCTCTCTGCCTGTGCTGCACTGTCAGTTACATTGTTCTTACATTTCTCCATGGACTACAGAACAACCACCCTTTTGATGGAGATCAGAAGGGTTATGTTTTTTTTTTAGCCTCGTCTTTGAGTGGCAACTCTGCTGCTCGACTACAGATACAGTACAGCGAGTGTTGTCACTGTACTGTAGAAGGCTTGTTACTGGTAGGATCTTCAGGAGAAAAAGCTTTTGACGGCTTGTCAATTTCTAGCCAAAAATGTATCTAGTTATGGGCAGCCTAGTTTTAAATCCAGATACTATAAAAATGTGGCCTGTAAGATGACCACCAGCAGGGAGCCCACTGGTGACTGGTCTTTACCATCGACTTGCCTTGTTTCTGGCAGACCTTCCACTGCTCAGCTCCTTTTAGAATTTTGCATCAAATAATTTTCTTAGTTAACCTTTTTTTTTACATCACTGACACCATGGGGTTTATTTACTAAACCTGGTTGACTCAGAATCTTGTCCACTTCTGCATAAAAACCAATCAGCTTCCAGGTTTTATTGCTGAAGCTTAACTGAACATGCTGAGGTTAGAAGCTGATTGGCTACCATGCACAGGTGCCCAAGATTCTGAGTCAACCAGGTTTAGTAAATCAGTCATTCGCTT